>NC_138371.1:109163904-109257637 GCF_054177405.1 Leptonychotes weddellii | reverse complement strand
AAGAGAAAAATGAAGGGGGGGAAATCGGAGCGGGAGACGAACCATGAGAGACTATGGACTCCGAGAAACAAACTGAGGGTTTTAGAGGGGAGAGAGGTGGGGGGATGGGTTAGCCTGGTGATGGGTATTAAGGAGGGCACGTACTGCATGGAGCACTGGGTGTTATAAGAAAACAATGAATCACGGAACACTACATCAAGAGCTAATGATGTATGATGACTAACATAATAAAAGAAAAGAAAAGAAAAGAAAGAAAATAATAATATTTGAAGGCAGCTATTTTACTGAATTTAAGAAATAATTTAGTTCTATATAATGTACATAAGTCTTTGTTATTGTTATCTTCAGCATTAACATTTCCTGTATCATGTTAAAAAAAAAACTTGTTGAACATGGGGGCACAGAATTGGATTAACCATAACCTTTAGCTTGTGACACTCGAATCACTGGTTCATGTCTATGCAGGGCCTGCTTTTATTTAGTTAATTATTCTTAATAACATAATAAGCATCTACAAACTCAGCACTCAAAACAAAAGCTCAGACCTTTATTTTAACTTACATCGAAATATATGGCTCTCTACCAACCTCTGCCTTCCTTCTCTCACTTCCTTCTGTTTTTATAGTTTTATTATATATAAATATACACATATGTATATACACATACATTTACATAAATGTAAACATATATTATAATTTTAACTTTACAAAAGGCTATCATGCTATATGTAGTCTCTTGCAACTAACTTTACTTACTATGACATTACTAAGAGTCTTCTGAATTGCTGCACGTCAGCGAACTTTCTTCATTTAAGCTGCTGTACAATATTCCATTATCTGACAATATCACAATACATTTGGATTGATCAAAGTTTCTGCTATTTTAAGCAACAATGTTATGGATACTTTACACATTTTGCATTTGAAAATGTATAGGAGTTTACGTATTTCCAGGAAGAGAACTGCTGGATCATAGCGTACACAGCTTTAGGAGTTTTCCAAAGTGGTAACAGGTTCACCAATTTCTAGTACCAACAGCAATGTACTGGAGAACCCGTGGGTCCATATCCTAACACTTTATACGACCAGGCTTTAAAATCAGGTGCCTGGGTGGCTCAGTTGGTTAAGTGTCTGCCTTTGGCTCAGGTCATGATCTCCAGGTCCTGGAATAGAGCCCCTCATTGGGCTTCCTGCTCAGCAGGGAGTCTGCTTCTCCCTCTCTCTCTCTCTCTCCCTTTGCTCCTCCCCACTGTTTGCTCTCTCTCTCAAATAAATATAATCTTTAAATAGACAAATACATAAATAAATAAATAAAATGATATCTTATTTGTATTTTCCCCTAATGATCAATGATGTTCAACATCTTGTCATACGTTTATTGGTCATGTGAATTTCCTCTTTCTTCACATGCCTCCTATTCCTATCTTTTGGCCCTTTTTCAACTGAGCCATTTATGCTCTTACTGGATTTGTTTTTTATATTCCTTGCCAGCTGTGTAAATATCTTCTTCCAGGTTTTTTCTTTACTCTGAGTATCTTTGGATTGTTTTCAATTCTAATTTAGTAAAATTTATCAGTATTTTCTTTAAAAGCCAATGATCTTTGTCTTCAGTATGGGAAATCTTTCCCCACTGGAATATTAAATCTATTCACCAAGATTTTATAGTAAGAGTTTCTAAAGTTTTGTTTTATAGAGTTAAGTTCTTAATCAATTTGGAGTTGATTTTCAAGATGTGGTTAAAGATAATGATCCAATTTTATCTTTTACCATAAAGAAACCATTTTTTTCCAATGCCTTCTTTCCCCACTGACATGCTACGTGTACCACAGAATGTGTCTAGGCTCTCCTTAGCCTGGTTCATTAACCAATTTGTCTAACCCAGTGCTCCATGCCCCATTCACATTATTTTAGTTATTACAGACTCAAACTATGCCTCCCTTCCCTCAATACGCCCAGACTTTTCATCATCATCTTCAAAGTACCTTCGGTAGTCTTCCCTTTACTCTTTGATAAATTTTATCATATACTATGAAAAGCTTTGATATGACATAATATAATTTAAAAATAATAAAGACCAAACTTTGATTAGAAGCTTGGAACTTTCAGCCCTCTCCTAACCCCCAGGGAGGACAAAGAAGCTGAAGATTCAGTTCATCACCAAAAGCTAAAGATTTCATCAACCATACTCATACAATGAAACTTCAATTAAAAAAACAAAAACAAACCCTAAACAGTGCGGTTCAGAGAGCTTAGAAGTTGGTGAACGCACTGAGGTACTAGGAGGGTGACACACATGGAAAGGGTATGGAAGTCCCTGTCCCCCATCTCCCGCCCCCACCTTACTTTGCCCTAGACATCTCTTCTATTTGGCTGTTCCTGAGGTGTATACTCTATACTAAACCGGCAGTAGTACCTAAAGTGAGTCTAATTCTAGCAAATTACTGAACTGGTGGGGTGGGGGGATGGGGAAGTGGTGGTAGTGGTTGTGGAAACCCCCAAATTTGTACTTGGCCCCACAGAGCATGGGTAGCCTGGATAACCCATTTCAGCTGGCATCTGAAGTAGGAGTAGTTCTGTGGGACTGAGTCCTTAATAAATAGTTAGGACATGAAATAGGTGAAGAAGTACGATTAAAAACAGCTCACATGGTTGACTGCAATTATACTGAACTTTTACATCAGTTTAGAAAACCTGACTTCTTAATCATTATGTCTTCCTATTTACAATATAGTATTTTACTCTATTTATTCATCTTACTTAATATCTCTTAATAAGTCTCCCCCATTGAGATCTCACATACCTTTTGCTGCATTTATTCCTAGCTACTGATAACCTGAAACGACTGTAAATAACACCTTTTCTTTTCATTATATTTTGCAGTTATTGGCTATTGGTCTATAGAAACTTAACTGACATGTATTAATCTTGTATCCAGCTATTTCCTAAATTCTATTACAATTTCAAATTATGTCTAATCTACAGTCATATTATTTACACATAATTGCAATCATAAAGACTGGAAAGGCAAAAATACACCCAGTTTTCTTTTCTTTTACCCTTAGACAATGTTAAATAATTAAGGAAAATTCCAACCTGAAAACCTCAAAGGCTATGAGAGGTAAGTTCCCTATCCATCTAAACTGAAAAGATTGGTCTTAAGGCATAATAGCTAGACATACTCCTTTTAATTCTTTAGCAATCAACAAGATGCACAGTGGAGTATACGGAATCCTTGATTACAACCACATGTTTTGAGATTATCTCTATGGCAAATGTATTCCTACTACATTATTTATAAAGTTTTGCTAAATTATACCATATTTAATCTTGCTATATACAGAATAAGCTAGGGAAAGAGATTTTAATTGCATTCTAAGAATCACTATGGTACAGTCGGAAAAACCCAGGTTTAAATTCTGACCCAACCGATTACTAGCCATTGGTCTTAAATGGCAAGTTACTTAGCCTTCCTGTCAACTTCAGTTTTCCTCATACATAAGAGGGAAAAGATAGTATTCATGTCTATGTCATAAAATTTTTGTGAGAAAGTAAGACATATAAAGAATTTAATTAGCACACTGTCTGGTACACCATAGTTTCAAAAATAATAATTACCTTCCCCCTCTGTTTAAGTACCCATATTTCATCAAGTTTCAGAAGACACTAACATTTTAGTGCACAGTGAGGTAAATCACCATGAATTCTAAAACCACCTCATTTTTTTTGACAAACTAGAATACTGTCGCATGTAGAAGTGAAATGAACTAGATGATCAGTGGCATCCTGTAACTCTTCAAAAGTAGATTTCAAATAGCAACTGCTGTTCAAGACATAAAACATGTACATAAAGATTATAATATCCTTTAAAAGGATGAATCAACACACATTTTACCTGGCATATCTGCTTGATCAATTTGAGCCATTGTTATTAAATGCCTGTTAATCAGCTCCTAAGAAAAGAAAACAAGTATATTTACATATTAACATAGCTTCTGAAATCTGATTTTCTATTATAACTAAATAACGTTAAGTACTGATGTTTTTTGGTATGTGTACTTTTAATGTTGATAACATGAAATGACATTTCTAATAATGATAAAATGTCTAAATAGATAGACCTACCCAAAATTAGGGTTAGGGTTAAGTAGCTGTGCTACATAACCCAAAGCACATAACTAACTCTGGCTGAAAACTCAAGGCCAATTCTAACTTGTCAATAATTCACTCATCAACACTACACTGGTACAACTTACTTCTGTGGCATAAAAATTTTTCTGAGAATATAAGTATAAAATGAAATTCTACATATCAAATAATACCTAGATTAGTTTACCTTAAAAAAAACTAAATTATTTTATAAAACCTACTTTACAGAAAATATTAAGCTCTTTTAAAATGAGGTTTATTTCTAGGCCAAACTACTTATTCTCATCCTATAGATATTAGCAAAAAGTTGTCTGAAGGTTAGAAACCATTTAAATAATTTATTTAATATATTTTAGAGACCTTTCAATGTATAGGATATGAAGTGCAAAAAGGTGGCCGATTTAAATAGCTTTTCTGTTTTATGTCCTAAACACATACTTTAATTTTCTTGAACAACAGGTTTCCTTAAATAAATATATCAATGAGAACTCATAAATTCTAAATTCTATCTGCTTTAGTACAGCATATTTGATTAAATTGTATGATTTGAAAAGAGCTTTGTTTGGTAAAGCACAACAGACATTAAGTATTTCCACCAGGGATTCTGAAACCATACCTGTCGGAGTTCATCAGCCATGAAGAAGGAAGGTGCATTTGCTTTTGGTTGCATATAAGCAACATGAGGTGCAGTTGGAGGATAAATATGATAGTTTGGAAATACCTAAAAAGGTAGGGAGGGGGAAAATGTAATAACCAATTGCTCTCAATTGATGAGCTTTATCATTGTTTTGATAAGGTTTTAATCTTTAACAGTGATAAATAAATGGATACATTTTAATGATAATGAATTAAACACCTCAGAAGAGCTGTTACTAGTATACTTTTTGAATGAACTCACTTTAAAAATAACCTTGTGATAATGTATTTAAAAATCTAACGAGAAAGGAAATATTTCTTCAGATACAATAAAATTTAACTTCCAATGAGAAGCCAAAGCTGCTCTTTGGAAGAAGAGTTATATAGTTTGTAAATATTTTTGAAAGCATTTGGAAGAGAGGAAGAAAGCAGATATTCAAAGTGTTTGGATTCAGTCAGATAATGAGGTGACATTTGCCCTGGCTCCCCAAAGAGCCACCCCCATGAAGGGCTTTTTGTGGCCAACCTAAACAAACTGTTATGTACATACTGGTTAAACACTTCAAACTGCAACAGTAAAGAGGACCAACTGATTTACTCTGGGTCTGGGTCTGCAGCTTAGGGGAAGAGAAGGGTGCAACAATCTACTTAAATACTGTCTGGGCAAACTATAGCCAAATTACTAAATCTTCCAGCTTCTTGGAACTGAATTCTTCCCCACCCCCTGCTTCTTCTCTTTTCCCTCTGCCTCTCCTTCCTCTTCACTGGTCCCTGACACAAAATCGACGTACATTCTAAACTATCTTTTCTTTTTTCATTTTAAAAGCTGAAACACTTTTTTTTCCTCTATGAAATTTCTGCTGCCCTCAGATGATTCCTCTTGCTCTGGATCTCAACCAGGAAGTGGTTTTGCAATACCTGTAAGGTTTCCTTTAAACTATATCTGTAGGGAGAATAATACCTCCTTTTTCTTGCCTTGGTTTTCTTACACCAGATAGCACAGTTTGGCTTAACTACCTCAGGTTTACCATAGCATATTTTTAAGAGTTGTCTGAAGGGTAAAAACATCATAAAAATGTGCCATATATAATCTCTACAAAAACAGCTGAGACAGTTTTGTGACAAAAGAACCTCTTTATAGATTAAATTTTCTCTTTCTACAAATATGATAAAATATAATAAAAATGTAAATAATTATAAAATAGAATAAACCCCCAAAAAAGGTAAAACATTGATGGAATTCTTACTTGAAAGAACCAAGGAAAGTCTCTACTCTACCTCAATTATTTGACCTTCTGTTCGGCAAGCTGTTCTGTGATAATTTTTGAAAGATCTCTGACCAAAACACAAAACAAAACAGAACAAAACTATTAGCTATTTATTAGTTTTTAAAAAGCATTTTACATAATTTACAATTACTTCTATAAATGTTTTCACATTTATTTCTCATAAGGAGGTCAGGTAGTATCCCCATTTACAACTGGGAAAATGGGCTCAGAGGTACTAAGATTCAAAAGTCACAAAACAATGGCAGGACTGAGACTCTTAAAAAACATTAAAGAACTCTGTCATCTTCCCATTCAAATTGCCTTTTAGTAAAATATTAATCAAAATAAACCATTAATTTAACTTGTGAGATCAAAATCTGCTTACTAAAATCCAAGTATACTTTTCATCTAAATCTATAATCTGTAATTATGTCAAATGTCTACAATTTAGATCAGCTCTTGTGTTTTAATGGAATTGGCTTTCTAACTCACAAGCTCTTCAACTATTACTTATTTTACTGTACCAGTTAAAAAACAATTTTTGAACGTGGACACAACAATGAAGCTAAAAGGTACAATTTGTGGAACGTGACGACATTTCCCTCTCTGCCCTTTCCCTTCTCCCTCCTTTGTTAGCTCTTTCCTTATCCATGATCAGGGCTCCCCCGGGGCTTCCTCCCTCCTTACCAATAACCCATATTGGAGACCTCTTATTACTATGCGTCCTCCACTATCCAGAGATCTAGAGATTAAATCACTGCCTCACCTGAAGCAAGAGTTAATCATCAGTTTGCTTTCAGTAACTATAATAAGAAACCATCTACTTTCTCTGATTTCTTTACTAAAGGTAAAACTACCTGTACCTATAAACAAATGTAGCAAACGTCAACTCTAGCTAGCACAAGTACTAGGTAACCCCATGAGCAAAACACGCCATGAAGTACTAAACGAGAGCTTGAATCTAATCTGTGATTAAAACCAGATTTGTCCAAAACTGGAGTTACTATTACTGCAGTTTACTTTGAAGAGATGAGATTAGAATTATCATCTAAGTTAGAAAATCAAATACTCACTTTTTCACATCACAATAAAAAGATGCAAGAGGGGGTAAACCTCCTTATTAATCTCATTAATAAGAAGGAACTGTTGTAAGAGTACTATCACTTCTCCTTTAATGCAGACATACCATTCCAGTCAAAGGTGCTGGGGTTGTGTCTGTATAGAAATAAGTCGTCCCACCGACAGTTTCCTTTTGGATCACCTGACCAGAAGATGGAGTCTGAGAAACAGGATTGTTAACAGGTGTAGAGGCACTAGAAGGCACCATGTAATTTGCTGGATTTGGAGTGTGACTTCTTCTTCTGGGGGCAGGAGAAGTATGCGGAGTGATCTTGGGAGAATGAAGAGGGGAAGATCCAGCAGACAAGGACATTCCTGAAGAAGATGTAAAAATGTTTCTTAGGGAGCAAAAATTGGTTTTAAAGAAACACATCTGGAAAATAAAATGCAAACATTCATTTGGAAGAAACATCATCTTTAGCAAATTCAAGTGCAAAAATAAAAGCCATAATTTTATCTTGGTTTGTTTTAGAGAAAGCTCTGATGAAAGCAAATGTAACAACGTTTCTTTTTTCAAAGATAGACACTTCCAAATAAACTAGGAAAGTTATTGCAAGAATAGTCTCCTCCATATCAAGGTTTACATGAGAAACTTCAATAGTAAGAATCATTAGTAATTTAACAAAATAATTTAATGGAAAAACGAGAAATAACAAACTGGGACTCTTTAAAAGCCTTTTTATAAGTCTTTATAGAAGCCTTTCTTTCATACAGGGCCCAATTCCCTTTTTGTGAAGAATCATTTAAAACTATGGCTATTAACAATACAAATACCACATTACCCTAAAGTAGTACAGTATTAAAAATCAAACTATTTAATGAGATTTACTAGGTTTCTTTTGGCCAAATACAATTAACAGAATGGTTTGAAAAAGCAAAACAATTAAGTCTAGTCTTAGCTGAAATACATGACAGCTTACATATTGTTTTTTAATCAAGCGATATACTGTTCTGATGCCTTTGTCTTTAACTCTAAATAGGCATATACTAATACAAATGAAAATTTCTGCAGATGCCTAACTTTGTAAAATTAGGCTAGTTGATGCCACTAGATTCTAACAGAAGTTCTATCCAAACACAACTAGTAAGAAACCATTTTTTGTAAGGCATCCTCTATTATGATTCTAAGGTGAAGAAAGGGAAAGGATAATTGTCTTAACCCTTCAGGAGATTCCAAGCTAGCTGAGAAAACAAGACCAGGTCACATGTAAAAGACAAAAAATGACTTACAAAAACACTCAAAATATAAATTAAGATACTGCAAACTACATGCATAAATGCAGATGGAATGCAAATTAATTAAAACCAGGTAGAATTAATCAAAGGCTTAATGGAGGTGATCAGTTCTGAGCAGAGATCGAAAACGGTTTCTAGAGCTACAGTTACACTTCTTGAAAAACTCGGCTTATCCACAAACTGTTTTCTGGCCGTTTGGGAAAAGACTAAAACTCACACCTTAGAGTAATATGCCATCTTACAATGCAAGGAAAATGTTTATACCAAAATGCCTCTGATCAGAGAAATATAATTAACAGGGACATGAATTTCAATTTTGAGGCATTCAAAAAACAAACACCAACACTGTTTTTTGCAACTAAAGTGAGAACTGAGATAACACTTATTTTTACTCCGGATAGCCCTCTGCATTTTTTAAAGAGCCTTAACATAATTATTTTGTCTGATTTTCTGAGCAACTAAATGAGTTAGGAGGTGAGGCAGGTCAAGTTACAAGCACCACAGGAGAGATCAGAATTCAGACATGAAGAGGTTTTTTGATTTGACCAGTGACATTTGTGCAAATTCAACAGCAAAGTCTCCTGGCTCAAACCCAAGTCTCCAAACTCCAAACGGAACACTCCTAACTGGGTAACACAATGTCTACTGCATTGACATTAAAACAGGCCAGGCATTCTCAAGTATGTCTTAAATGTGTCTAAGAGAGACTTTAAAAATCTAAACCCCCTTTCAAAAAATCATTATAAGGAAGCCAAGCTACTATATTAAGATATAAGCATATTAAAAAAAAAAACCAAAAACTGTTCCAGAGTTCTGTTTTTATAACTCTGTATTACACATTTAATTGCAGGTTAATCCACAGAGCAAAAATTGAATTACTGAACTATTTTCAAAAGATAAATACTCCCCACTTACCTAATATGAAATGCATTTAAGATAGTTTTCCTAAAGCTAGTGTCCAAGTCTTTCCAAGACAAAACTGGCCAAGTCACCAAAGATGAATAAATTTGTTTACTACCTTTAAATTAAGCAACAGCAACAAATATAGCTACCAATTCTTGAGCACTTTCATTGTGGCGGGCACTAATAAAAGTACTTCATATATATCAGTATATGTAATCCTCACAACAACCCTGTGAGGTAGGTATATAGTATTCACCTCACTGCAAAGAAAACATTAAAAAAGTTTTTAAATTTATTTTAAGGACAAATATAGGTTATTAAACAAAAGAATCAAGACTCAACTCAGGTCTGTTGATTCCAAAGCTTATGCTCTTAGCCAATATGCTATCCAGTCACCCAGTTCCTAAGTCTTGTACTAGAGAGTAGAAAGGGGATCCATTGTCCATAGTAGTAGCATTAGTGACTACATAAGCCACGTGGGGTGAAGGAGGTGCAGCATGGGGTGCAGGGAAAGATTCTGACATCAAAGTAGGTGTGCAAGTGAGACAAAAGAATCTCTCTTTAAGGTTGAATACGTGGCAAAAGATTACCAAAAACAATCTGTGGTCAGTTAAGAAGGAAATTCACAGTATAGAATTTTTAAGTTGTAAAGTAACAAGCTTTCTCTTAAGAATTTTTAATTTTGTAGCTATTCTAATAGAAAGTTGCAGCACCGAGATCTGAGTTGATATATCTGAGCTGAGGCAGACTACAGTTATTTAAACACATTCAAAATAAAACACGTACACTATTAAGCATCACTACCCATAGGGGCAACAGGATATTTAAATGTATAGGGAGCTAAAAATGAAATTAACCCCTGCATTACTGAAACATCAAACCTAGTCACATAAGGCACAGCTTTGTGTCACCAGAATAGTTTACAAACATGTTAAAGAACTGAGTAAAATATGCACACATCTGCTTGAAGAGAGGTATTCTGTACCTAACTACTATGAAGACAATAGCCACAACATACTTAATGTCAACCGCCTAGATACAACACTAAATTATAAACAGCACAAAGGAGTAGAACCATACTACAGAAACAAGTAGTCAAAAATAAAGATGAATTAAAATGAACAGATTTGGTTTCATCTCTCTCACATGTAAATACTCCTTTATAAGTTCTAGCTTTCCTTATACTGGGGATAAGGGCTACTTGTGGTTATTACAACACCAACACCCTGCTCTTACTGGTACTCAACCACCAGAACACTTAAGCAAATATAGTAACCACTGAGGATACTGTAAGAGACAATCTGGAAGAATGAAAATTTGTATTTAAAAAAAGATGACTTAGAAGTATTTCATTTTTGTATTTATTGCTTGTGTTAGTTTTTGTAGTATACTCTTAGAATGACATTTTGGTGACATCATATACCATAACTACATTATAATTTAATAGGTGAATATGCAAACTGTGAGACTTAAGTCATATATGTTAAATTAACCGCTTTAGAACATTTTAAAAAATCTTCTCTTAAATGTATCCTAATTCAAATAAAAGTGAGGAAACGGTAAAGAGATGCTCCCTGGAGGAGTTAACCAGAGCAATTAACAAAATGTAAGAAATGATATTAAAAAAACATCAAGGCTAATATACAAAGTACCAGTGTTTTTGGATGACATGATTCTATACCTGAAAAACCCAAGAAAACCAACAAAAAAGACTCCTGTAAATAATGACAGATTTTGGGACGCCTGGGTGGCTCAGTCATTAAGCGTCTGCCTTCGGCTCAGGTCCTGATCCCAGGATCCTGGGATCGAGCCCCGCATCGGGCTCCCTGCTCGTCAGGAAGCCTGCTTCTCCCTCTCCCACTCCCCCTGCTTGTGTTCCCTCTCTCACTGTGTCTCTCTCTGTCAAATAAATAAATAAAATCTTAGGAAAAAAAAAATAATGACAGAATTCATTAAAGCAAATGGTTACAATATTAATATATAGTAGTAAATGAACAGCACTCCTCAGTACAAACAACCAGTTAGGACAATACTGTTTCTGGGAAATGAGAGACTGAGCTAACATGATACCCTCCCCTCAACCCCTATCAATGCTGTGAATACACGCAACTATGAGATATAATATGACCCAAATTAAAGTATAGCTGCGGTAAAAAAGAACAACAACAAAAAACTCCAAGGTAAGAAATTAAAGAAAAATATGGAATTAAGAGGTTATACTGTGGAAGGTCTGAGAAAAAAACCTAGGCTAATTGAGGCTTTAATGCCCACATGAGAATATGAAAACATGGCCTTCAGCCCATAACACATGTGGAATGGAGCTCTAATATCAGTGTGAAGCCCGGAAGTCTGGAAAAGCTGCAACATCAGTGAATATAGGATGAGAAAACTTCTTTCTACCTACTGGCCCATGAGAGGCAAAAAGTAAGCTTGCTTGTGGAAGAGAGATGGAGGAAAGGAGAAGGCTGGGGTTGTGTCGAGAGGGAAGAACACTGTGCCTATAGCAGGCGCAGGTAGAGGAGATAAAATTCCCAGGAGACATATCACAGGCATCCCAGTGAGAAAGTAACATAAAGCTTGAACTGCACGGGTCACTTGCATGAAGCAAACACCAACTGTTCTGATGAATGCTTCCACAACCCAGAACAGACAAGATCTCTCCCCAGAAAAACAACCCCGCTTTTTAAAAGAACTCCCAAAGTAGGAGTCTGCATGCACAATATACTTGAGAATTAATACCCTGAGAAAAAGAAATCTCAGAAAAGAGAACGCTGTAAGACATAAAACTAAAATGATTAAAGACATGAGAGAAATGACAAACATCATGAAAGAACAGAATATTTGTTCTTCTTAAACAGAATTAGACTCTTTGAGAGTGAAAAATATAATCACTGAAATGAAAGGGAAAATTCAATAATTGGCTAGTATGCAGAATATATAAAGAACTCTTATGACTCAACAATAAAAATAAATTTAAAAACAGGCAAAGGATGTTTGGCTAGTTCAACATAAAGCCAAAGGATTTTCCAAAGAAGATACACAAATGGCAATTAAGCATATAAAAGAAGCTCAACATCATCAGTCATTAGAAACATGCAAATCACAACCACAAAACCACCTCATGCCACTAGGATACAATCAAAACCAAGGACAGTAACAAATATTAGCGAGCAAATGGAAAACCTGAAATCCTCATACATTGCTGGTGGGAATGTAAAATGATGCAGTCACTTTGGAAAACAGTTTGGCAGTTCTTCAAATTGTTAAGCATAGTTATCATATGACCCAGCAATTCCACTCCTAAGCATGTTACCCAAGAGAACTGAAAACATGTTCAAACACACACTTGTACCTGGATGTTCATAGCAGCATTATGCATAATAGTCAAAAAATGGAAACTCAAATGTCTATCAACTGATAAATGTGTAAATAAAATCTGATCCATCCATACAATGAAATGTTATTCACCCATAAAAAGGGGTGGGGAATCTGATATTATGCTATAACATGGATGAACCTTGAAAACATTGTTAAGTGAAAGCAGCCAGACACAAAAGGTCATGAACTGTATGATTCTATTTATATGATATGTCCAGAACAGGCAAATCCTTTATAAAGACATGAAGTCAATTAGTGCTTTCCAAGGACCAGAGATAGAGAAAATGGGGAGTAACTACTAACGGGTATGAAGTTTTCTTTTAGGGTGAAGAAATGTTGTGGAGTTAGATAGTAATGATGGCTACACAACTGTGAATATGTTAGCATATTCACCACTGAATTGTATACTCTGAAAGAGTGAATTTCATGATTTGTGGGTTTTACCTCAACCAACAAACAACACATAAAAATCTAGGTATGTAATTAACTAGAAATATAGGGCTTGTATTAAGAAGAGGTTACAACCCTACTAATAACAGAAACAAAAGGTAACTTGAACAAAAGGAAATAAATACCTGTACTTACTTGTTATAAAGATTTCAATTCTACCCTTAACTAATGCTAGTTCAATATAAAGCCAAACCAATTATATCTATGTGGAAAAATAAACATTAAGAATAGCCTGGAAAATTATTAAAGAGAATTAAGTACAGCAAAAGAATAAAAAGTAAAAGAAGAATAAAGTATAAGACCAGAAGATAGTAAAAAGTGATCAGAGCTACAGTAATAAAAATGTTTGATAAAGAGTCACATAAAGAGTGGGTCAATACAACAGAATGGGCACAAAATTAGACCTTAAATACATATGAAGAAATAAGATAAAGGTGACATTTCAAACTTTAGTGGAGGAGAGGACAGCAGTCAGATATGACAACTTACTGTTGTCACTAAATGACAGAATGAATACAGACATAAGCAAAGATAGTTATTTAGATAAAACAGATATAAGCAACTGACCCTTTCATTCACTTTTCCCACATAAATTTCAAATAAACATTCAGACTGAATATTTAAGAGTTCAAGAAAAGTACTTCAAAGAATATTTTTAAAAATATAATGTTATGAAGACACAAAATGAAAAAGTCAAAAGAAAATGTTAATCAATTTAACCTCTTCAAAAATAAATTTCCTACACGGCAAAAAAAGATATTTCCAACACTTAAAAAAAGGCTAATCTGCTTAATATAGTTCTTAAAATCATTAAGAAAACAAAGCAACCAAAAGAAAAAGGAAAAATTACACTACTAGTCAGTTTGTAGACAAGAAAATTTAATGCCTAAAATATGTAAAAAGACGCTGTTATTCACTAACAAAGAGACACAAATTAAAACCAGCATTATCACTGGCCTCCTCTCAGACTGGCATAGATTAAAAAGTTTATTTAGACAATTAAAAAGGTGGGTAGCATATAAATACTGTCACACACTTGTAATATCAGTTATTACAGTCTTTTGGAAAACAATTTGACAATACCTATCAACTAAGGCTTTTTAATTGACATGATAATGGTAAACAATTCAAAGCCATAAAATGAAAAATAAAAGCTGTGAACTCCATAAAAGTGGATATTTTTGTCTTGCTCATCTTTTAGACCCACAGGAGTCACTGAATAAAGGCTTTACAAATAAATGCTAAGGTTACTTTTAAATCCCTTCTAGAAAAAAAAAAAAGAGCGGGGTGCCTGGGTGGCTCAGTTGGTTAAGCAACTGCCTTCGGCTCAGGTCATGATCCTGGAGTCCCGGGATCGAGTCCCACATCAGGCTCCCTGCTCAGCAGGGAGTCTGCTTCTCCCTCTGACCCTCCTCCCGCTCATGCTCTCTGTCTCTCATTCTCTCTCTCGCAAATAAATAAAATCTTAAAAAAAAAAAAAAAAAAATTAAAAAAAAAGTGATTATTTTTTTCTTTCAGAGAAGTTAAAAAAAAAAAAAAAAAGATGTCCTCTCAGATAACAGATGCATCTGAGATGCCAAGAATAAAGATCTCCCTAAATATGAAAATATTAGCAACATTCCTTTTAAAATCAAGAACATGACAAAAAATGTCAATTATGACTACTTCTAAATAATACCATATTAAAGGCCTTAGCCAATGCAACAAAACAACAGAAGAATGGTTGCAAAGGAAACAATAAAGCTATCATTATTTGCACACATATAAGAATCTATAAAATATTAGAAATACCAAAGTAACCAACATACAAAGGTCAATCACATTTTCCACACACTAGAAATAATTAGAAAAATTTTATTTTTTAAAGACAGCAATTATAATACCAACAAATACTGACTACAAAGTATCTCAGAAGATCTAACAAAATATACGTAAAGACCTGAACACAGAATATTATAAAACTCAGTAGGAAGACCTGGAAAAAAGATAGAAAAGGAGAGATAGTCCATATTCATAGATAGGAAGATGTGATGATGATGGTTCTCTTCATCGAAAGATTCAATGCAACTTCCCTGAAGACACCATGTTGCCTCATGTATCCACAAGTCTCCCAAGCTCCTTCCTCCCCTGGGACATTAATCGACAACCCTCCCTGCCAACACCAAATTCTCTAAACCCCATCCTCATAGTAAATTCCAATTCATCCTTCTGAAAGATCTTCTCACTCTATAAAAAATTATCTCGATACCCGTATTTTAAAATTATTCCCATCATTTTGGATTTTATCTTTTACAGCAAGTACCACACGTTTTAAATTGTCTCTTTGTAGGAAAGAACTATATACCTTAATCCTCTCTGTATTCCTAACTATACTTTGTTATAGCACAGTTGTCAGCACACAAGAAATCTGTAAAAAATAAACTGATATAGAGGTGAAAGTTTCCTCTTTTTGACACCAACAACCAAGATGCTAAATAGAGCAAAAGCCATGATCAGGAAATGGAGAACGCCATCACCAGAATTACCTGAGTATAACAGGAAGTTGGGAGGAAAAAAATCAATGTGTATGCTATCAAGTGACATAGATGTTGACCGTTGCTATTTAAAAGCAAATGTAAGCCAAAAACCGTTGTGAAAGAGAGGAATTTGAAAGAATTTGGGGTGAGGACATTCTTATAGAACAGTCTGATTATTTTAGCATTACTCTTTCCAGGTCAATGTAGCTTGGGTAAACCTAGCTTACACTAATAACTTTAACAAAATTCCAATAGCCAAACTAAATCCCCAATAATAAATTGTCATGTATGACTATACTGAAGAGAACAGTTCAGATAAGAAATTATCAAAATATATCTCATACTGAACAGATGGACTTAAATTGAAGAAAAATAGAAGCATCATCTTCTTAGCAACAGAGTCAATATTTGGGGCCTCATCCAAGAGAAAATCATACTAAGGAATTCATGTGATAATACCCAGTAGTACAAAAAACAAAGTTACTACTAAAAATACATTTCTTAATTTATTCATTTTTTTAACCAAATTCCCCAATACCACCACCTTCCTAAAATAAAATGATACACAGTTACAGCCCAAAACACAGACACTAAGTTTTTACTCCTAAATTCTAAGGGTCTTAAACATACTAACAATAGAAATAATTAGAAAAATTTTATTTTTTAAAGACATTTTCTTCCACTTTGCTGATGATTTAAAGGATGGGTATAAAACGTCAACTCCAAAGTTAGGTTCAGAAGACCCGACTTGCTCTTTCAGTGCTTTGGACACAAACTTTAATTCTTAGTTCATTTCTATCACTAGCTGTTCTTAGCCGAAAGAGAAAATTAGTTTAAGTATTTAATTATAATCATTTTAACAACTAAAAGTTTGGATATCACAGAGTTATTTGCAATTTGATTATCTGCAATTTGCAACCTGTCAAACAAACTATTTGCAATTTGCAACTGTTAAGTAAATCCCCAAGATACTCTAGGTAACTCTACTGTATGCAGGACAGATTTCTACTGAATAGAACTTCTTGAAATAAAATGTTAACAGTTACAGAATAACATAAGAAATGCACTAAACTCTCCACATAATAATTACTGTATAAATAAAACTGCCTTACAATATAATCCTTAGAGTTTCTCCATAAATTTAGTATCAAAGATCCTTGGCCGGGGGATCCTCAGGACCATCCCCATGTTTAGAAACTCACTGGAACTCAAAGGATTCAGCATATAGTTACACTCATGGTGAAGATTGATCACAGCAATGTAATAAGCAAATACATCCATATCTCAAGGGAAAAGCACACAGGTGGAGCCCAGAGGAATTCATGTGTATGTTTCCTTACGCTCTCTTCCTCTCATGAGGGTTCACACAGCTCACTATTCCTCCAGTAACACGTGTACAATCTATGTGCCCAGAGAAGCCCATCAGAGACTCCATGCCCTTGGTTTTTATAAGGAACTGATTATAGACACCCTCTGCCTAACACATACCAGAATTCCAAACTCCCAGAAGAAAAGCAGGTGTGCAGCATAAATTAAATTGTTTACATAAAGAGTCTAGGCACAGTAAACCACCCTCATCAGTTGGGGAACAGTGGGAACACTCCTTAACTCCAAGTTCCTGGACATCAACCAAGGGCCAAAAAAGCCTTGCACGCAGGCTTTTTTAAAGACACAAGTCTTTAGCCTGCTATGTTAACTCACTTCTGCACAGACACCTTGAATTGTGTCCAGTAAAGTCACCACTGTTTCATAATTCTGCTCTACAGTAAAGTGAATATTGTTACAGAAAAATACAAGAGCAAATGTTTTGTTTTTCCTATCTAAACATATGTCCCAGGAAAGGAACAGGAGAAAAAAAGTAAACCTTAAGATACGGCAGTGAATTTCACTACTTTTTATCCATACACCTTTAGAAAAGATTACATATATTAGTGATGTATACTCCATGGCTAGGAAATATAGCAAAGAAAAAATGAATGTAGTTCATATAAAAAGGAGCTGAACCTATGTGCTTCATTGCTCCTATCTCTAAGTATTTGAACTATCTAAATATACACACTAAATGTTATGGCTTAAAATAAGATTGTAGCTACTAACATTAAATAGAAAAGACTTTGTAGTATCAATAGTGAAGTCATATTTTCTTAGCTTCTAGCATAGAAAAATTATAGAACCCATTCAAAAAGCTTACTTATTTAAACATTAGAAAATTATGAAACAAAACTTTATACTTCGTAAATAACTGCTGGATTCTGAGGAATCCTACAGAGAATCATCTAGGCTATGATTTGGTATATGCATTATAAATAAAGTAGCTGCTTTCAGCTTCAGTAGCTTAAAAACTATTCATAGCCTTTATCCCAGAAATTCTAGTTCTAGAAAGTATCCTAAGAAATCACCCTAAATTCTAGTTAAGATAAATATATATATATATAAATAACAGAACATACACATATATGCTGCTTTTTAAAAGATAACACTATGATTCAACTTTTTAATAGATGAAGTAACTTTTTAAAAACCAAAAGGCAGGGGCATCTGGGCGGCTCAGTTGGTTAAGCGACTGCCTTTGGCTCAGGTCATGATCCCAGGGTCCTGGGATCGAGCCCCGCGTCGCAGGGAGCCTGCTTCTCCCTCGCCCTCTGCCTGCCTCTCTGCCTACTTGTGCTCTCTTTCTCTGTCAAATAAATAAATAAAAATCTTAAAAAACAAAAACAAAAACAAAAGGCAATTTGAAGGTTAGAGAAAATACTGTCAATCAACTAAAGTCTATTAAGGTGCTAAGAATGGTTTTAGGGGAGAATAGCTCATTATAAGTGATGCATTATAATGTGAACTAAAATTTTTCTCATGACATAGTTATTTGATCCAGTTAGGAAATATAGAAAAGCTATTTTTTTTTAAAGATTTTATTTATTTATTCATGAGAGACAGAGAGAGAGAGAGAGAGGCAGAGGGAGAAGCAGGCTCCCAAGGAGCAGGGAGCCCGATGCGGGACTCGATCCCAGGACCCTGGGATCATGACCTGAGCCAAAGGCAGACACTTAACCATCTGAGCCACCCAAGTGCCCAGAAAAGCTATTTAAATAATTAATAATGTTACCGAAAATAAAATCAATTTCTTGTAAGTTTACATTCTGAATAACCTTGAGCATAAGCTTGTTTGTACAAATATTAAAGTCACCATCATCTATATTGCCTTATAATAAAAGAATATAGAAATTTAAAAATCCTACAATTAGAAAAATCCTAGTCAATATTTTTGTTTCATGATAATCACCCCATTGAGTCACCCTTAAACTTATAATTATCTTCTTAAAGGTAACTTAAGAATCTATTTAATTATCTGCTAAAGATATGTAAGAATCTACTTCACGAACTTGTCAATAGTTTGAAGAAAATATTTTATAATTTCCAATTTTTAAGCCAGAAGTAGACTAAGCTTTTTCTCTCTTTTTACAAATCAGACACCTGGGGCCCAGAGTCGCTCAGTGATTTGTTCAGTCATATAAATTCAGTGATCATAGAAATGAAACTAGAATCTAGGCCCCTTGAGTGCTAATGCAGCTCAGTGTAGTACTCATGCTGTTGAATTTAACCTAAATTTAAATCCCTAATGACTATTTAAAAGTAATGTACCTAGAAGGAAAAGTTACAGTATAAAGAGAAAAACATGGTTAAAGGCAGAATTGTCAAGTTTCTGCCTGTCAAATATAAAATATTAAAGGAGGGGAGGACGGTACAACCAATTAAAAACATTTATCTGTTAAAGTTTCTGGAATTCTACAGTAAGTCTTAAAATGATACCATAGTCCTAAAGGTTTAGGTACTATGAAAAGAAATATGGGACTATGAAGCCATGTATAACTGCTACAACAAGAGTGATTCAGAAGGTACTTGAATTTAAAAACTGTATGAGATATCAAAGTTTCTGAAGAATCCTAGCAATATGGATGTCTGGGTTATTTTCTTTATTAAAGATTTTTTTTAAATTTATATATCCAGTGACAATAATTTTTCTCCCCCCCAGAAGTTATTATTAAATTGATAGGATGCATTTTATAATATATGGCATCTGAGAATCTAGGAAAATATGGTAAATCTAGATTATGGGTTTGATCACTTTTCTGCCAAACAAGGGGACTAACAGCAATAATCCTTCAAGATCTTGCCATCAAGTAAAAAAGTCTATTTTATTAAATTTTAATTTGGAAACATTTTACCATCAATGTTAAGCTACAAACTGAGGTAAGAAAACTTTCAAATAAACATATAACTGAGACAACCATCATACAGGCATGTATGTATTTTAAATGTGGATCTAATCCTCAAACAGACTGTACAAAATAAAACAAACCAGCCCCTAAAAAGCAACAGAATTAGGAAGTAATAGCTAAGATAATAGGCTTTACTTCTTTACCCATAATAATTTCATCATCCCATCAAATTAAGCTTTGCAAGTAATTATCAAAACTGGCTAAAAATGTTTGTAATTAAAAGTACCATGCTTAAGGTCAAAGTAATTATGCAGCTAATGAACCTGAAGTTGAACTATAATAAAAGCTCACGGTCTACACAGCCCAATTTTCCAAACTCTGACATGATAGATGATCATTTGCACTTCTAGCCTAAACAATAAAAGATATTCAGCAGTGAACTAAAATATTGGCTAGGTAAAAGTCCCATTATTTTATATATTTTAAATCATGCTAACTTTCAAATGACTAAAATAAATATATTTGCAATCCTAAACCACAAGATTATGTGTGTTACTGCACAGATGTACATTTGGCCAAAATATTCCCTATGACATGCCATACCCTATTTTTAAAAGCCTCCAAAAAGACAATCCACAATATTCCTGCAAAATTTATTATGGCCAAGAATATTAGGATAAGAAATATTTTCCTTCTGTAGCTTAAATCCCTCACAGTTTCAGATTTTAAAATCCATTTATTTAAACACCGTAATTATTCTCATTTCCTTGAAGACTGATACTAAAAAATACTGTACTTTTTAAGGCAAAAATTGGTAATTATCAAAAGCATATCACAATATTAACCATAAGCCAAAATGTAAATTATTCACAGATCTAGTAAAATATACACTAATCAAATTAAGTTCAATTTAGTCCTAAAAGTTTCACACCACAAATGCACACTACCTTTGCAAAGATGAAACAACCCAAATGCCAAAAGGTTTACTTGAAAGAAATGTTTATAACCCCGTGTGAAAAAAGGGTACTTGGATTCAGCAAAATCCTATGCTGACCTCGTGGGGGTGTACTAATTCTTGCTGGCAACAAGTAGCAGTAAAACTTTAAAGAATTGTTCCATGAAGTGTGGTGATAAAATGAAAACAGAGTCAATAAGGATATTGATGTTAATTGCCAGAACTGATTCCTTCACAAACCCTGTTTTCACAACAGCAACCCCTTATGATTAGGGGAATTAAAAGTTGCTGAACTCAACAATCCCTTCACAGTTAAACCAACAGACCCCTCATAGAGCTGTCCAACGCTGCCCAAACTATCCATCCTTTAGTCGAATCAGTCAGTTTCATGAATTGTAGGATTTATCTTCAAGTCCAGTGCTGACTCAGAGGGTAGCTTGTTCCCTAGAGAAAACAACCAACAAAAATCAGAACAGCTACTGCTCATAAGCTCTTTCAACACCCAAGTGGAAAGGACAACTTATTGGGTCCAAAAAATAGTTCAACTTCCTTTCAACTAGAGAAGTAGCCAATAAACTGAAGGCAGCTATATGTCATAAGCAGGTCTTGGTTAAAGCTTTCACTCAGTTACAGCAAAGAAACCTTAAATAGATAAAAAAAAAGCTTACATGAAAAGCTATCACACAAACCATATGGTTTCTCACTCAAGAAGAAATTTACAGGGTATATAAATGAAAAGTATTCCAAGGGACAAAGCTGTTGTTTTGTTTTGATTTTTGAAGGGCTGATTTTCGTGTGTGTGTGTGTGTGTGTGTGTGCATGTGCGCGTGCACGTGCGCAAGAAACAGAGTGAAGTGGGGGGGAAATTAAATGTCGCCACCCAGAAGTAGTCTACATGTCTTAGGGTAGCTTTGCTTAAAGCCATACATAAAAAAACTAGTGAAGTGTTACATAATTCCTTAAATGCAAGGTCTTCATTCACTAGTTAGAGAAAATACTCTGAATCAAAAGACAAAAATATGTTCTGTTTCAGGACTTGGCAATAGTGGGTTGCCTTCCTATTATTTCTAAAACCGAAAAATCAACATGCACAGCCTTTGAGCTTCGAGATATACCACAACAAAACAAGGGGCCTTTCCACTTCAGGAGTTAGGGGTTTTGTCTACAATCATGCTATTATGGAAAAGGGAGGCAAAAAACTCAGTAAGAAAGGCAACCAGAGAGCTCAAGCTAATTTCAGAACACAGAAATGTCATTTTGTCCTTTCATGTGAATTGGATTAAAAGACTTTCATAAAACAAATATGTTACTCAAGACTGTCTCCAGAAAGAATCATGAAGGTGACCAATACAACTTTTCATTTTTTAAAAAAATTTATTAATTCTATTATTTATTCATTCAAGTGTGGGAAAAATTCTAATCCCAATCTTTCCCTTGCCATTTCCAAGTTGTAATATGAAAATTCTTGATTCTCAAACCAAGAATCTCAGTGCCTGAGAGCTCAGATTTATGGAGGACAAAACTATTCATACCAATACACTTCCTTGAAAATTGTGCTCATTTGCATATAAGGATCTGACACTTTGGTAATTTGCGGGGTTTTCTGCTTCGGTTTGGCTTTAAAGTCTTACTGATTCCTCACTTTCCCAGCCTTTCTCAGAGACTGAGTGAAGCCCTAATGAGCTAAGACACTTACTGCACGTCACAAAATAGTCACTCAAATCATTGTCTGTATTCTGTGGTTCAGATGAAGAATCTCAGTTCAGAAAAGCTCTAACCCTCCCAGCTTCCTTAAGTACTGGTAAATTCCCTCCTATTGAAAAATAGGCCTTCTGGGCCAGTGGTTTTCCAACTGTATCAAGTAAAACCCTAGGCTTCCAGAAAAGCTTCAGGGTTGTGTAAATTTCTTGATTTGAAATTCTTTTATCTATTTTTTCAGTATTTATTAAATCAATAATAAAATCACAAACGCAGGTCCAAATAGTATGCATTCATTTTATATATATATATATATGGGTTTTGTATTAGGAAGGTAGTGACTCTGGAGTAATCTTTATTTAAATGCACAGGTACTCATACAAAGTTGAATAAGAGCACAACTTACTCATATGAATTATGATTCTCATGTTACTATATGATACAAAACATAGAAAAGGAGATTGAGGAACAAAGAGTAATTATTATCCTTTACCCACCAATTTCAAGCTATTGTGTTCAACAAAGTACCACACAGACTTGTTATTCTCACTGAATAACTTCATGAATAAATTTTTAAAACCTGACCCTGTAGTAAATGCCAGTTTTATCAACTTTATATAAATTTAGATTTGGAGATTGTATATGGACTTCACAAGCATTCTGCTGCTTTAAAACAATATTTGAAAACCACTGTTCTAAACTCTAATTAAGGCTTGGTATTACTGGTTCACAGGTCCCCTAGGGGCAGAAATGGTAATTAAGTCTTTAGTTTCTGATGCCTGCTGAGTTGGAGTTCCTGTTATCTGTACTCCAAACCACCTTTCCAGTCTTCTCTCCTCTCCTCACATTCTGACAACTCTCAAAACACAATGTGCCAAACTCTGGAGTGCTAATGGCAAACGAAACTGGTAAAGATTTTAAGGGAGAGGTACTAGGTACTTTAACTCTATGGAAAAGGTATCTATCTCAGTGCCATTTTTCATTAATTTTTCCAAGTTCCTGCCCAATCTAACCTTTTCCACTTGCCTAGCAATTTTATTTTTTTAAAGATTTTATTTTTAAGTAATCTCTACACCCAACGTGGGACCCCAACTCATGACCCTGAGATCAAGAGCCACATGTTCTACCGACTGAGCCAGTCAGGCACCCTTGCCCAGCAATTTTCATCTTAAAATGGAATCCCACTCTTCTGATATTTCAGAGATGAAATATCACATCACACGCATCACATAAATGGTAGATTTCAGAGATATTTCTTTGAAAAGATAGGTGAAAAAGAAAACTCTACATAACAAAAGCAGTGACTAAGAGCCTACGTGTAGAAACAGAATTATCCATAGGAGCTAATGATAGTCATTTAAATTGTCATGTGGAATGACTGCATGCTGGTACCAACACACAGCTTGTTTTAAGAAAACAAAACAAAGTGCCAACTGGTTAAAAACAAAAACAAAAACAAAAACACACCCTTCCCTAACCTAGTCTCTCGAAGGAAACTCCATGGACCTCCTCACAATCAGCATTTAAAGGTAACACCTGTTCCAACAGAAGAGAAAAGCTTCAAGCCTATGCTTCAGTAACACACCTGAGATTTTCTTCACATCTGTTCAGTCTTCCAACTATCGGGTTGAATTACTTTTTAAAGTTCACTAATTGAGTGACAGCATTTCTAGATTATGCTATTCACCTGGTTGAAACAAACAAAAAACAAAAAAACAACTTCACAGATTCTCAACTGTGATTAAAATGTTTAAAGAAATCCTATCCATCCTTTAAAACCCATCTCCAGTATTTCCTTTTCCATGAACCTTTCTTGCCTGGACATCCTCATTCAAATCAGGTAAAATCTCACCTTCCTTAAAATTTTCTGGCATTTTAAACTTTTTTTTCTTTAAAAGTCAAAGGGCAGATATCAGAATCTCCTGTGAAATCTTTAAAAATACAAAGGCCATTGCTCCAAGTGAGTAGTTTCTGATTCAGTAGATCTTAGATGGGGCAGGGAAAGCTCTATTTTGGAAGCACCACAGATTAATCTGTAACTACATATGAAAGCTTACTGGAACCACTGCATGAGATCAGGCACTGAGCAAGGTTCCAGGAATTCAAGAAATAAGAT
Source organism: Leptonychotes weddellii (assembly GCF_054177405.1). Taxonomy (NCBI): domain Eukaryota; kingdom Metazoa; phylum Chordata; class Mammalia; order Carnivora; family Phocidae; genus Leptonychotes; species Leptonychotes weddellii. The sequence continues at coordinate 109,233,000 of NC_138371.1, read as the reverse complement.
CCAGTCCCGATCTCATAAATAAAGCCCACTAAAGTGCTCAAAATTTTCCAATTTAAAAATTTACTTTAGGTCTCCATGTGAGATCACAGTAATGGATAAAATGTTAAAAATGCCTCCAGAAGAAGCATTTAACTTTAGTGGAGAAAATGTATATAAAACATAGGCAAATTTTTTTTAAGATTTATTTTAGAGAGAGCGAGAGAGTACATGCGTGAGTGAGCAGGATGAGGGGCAGCAGGAGAGGGAGAGAAAGAATCTCAAGCAGACTTCCCACTGAGCATGGAGCCCAATGCATGGCTCGATCTCATGACCCTGAGATCCTGACCCAAGCTGAAATTAAGAGTTGGACACTTAACCGGCTGAGCCACCCAGGTGCTCCAAAACATAGACAAAATTTTAAAAATATATTATGAGATACTCAAGCACTATAGAAGCACAGAGAAGAATGACCAGAGAGGTAGAAATGGCTTTGGGGAAAGAAAATGAGGCATCTGACCTAATCAATGAAAAACAGGCAAGATCTCAAGAAACTGAAAAGCCTTCAGGCAGAGTAAGGTCATAAGCAAAGGCACAGAGATGGGGGTGGGGGGGGCAGCTGACCATGTTCAAATACATATTCTCAAATAGGATGTGTACTTTATAACAGAGTAGGTTCTCCATGAGGTAGAATTAAAGGGATGAGGCTTATTTAATCAGAAAAGAAAGCAGCAGTCTTTAAATAGTTATCTTCAATTGTTTTAATTCTAAAAATACTCAGCATCTGAACATAGTTTCTGCCACAAGGGAGTTTATATTCCAATAGGCATAAATAGGACCACTCATCCTAATTTAAACAAAAATAAAACTTCAAATTGTAGTAAGTCCTAAAGGAAATAAAAAGGGCAACATGAGGAAAATAATGGTGGCAAATGCCCTTTAAATTAGTCAAAGACTTTGTGACATTTTAGCTGACACCTAAGAGAAGGAAAGAACCAGTCACAGAAAGAACAGGTGGAGCAACATATGCAGAGAGCATGAGCCAAAAAGGAGCTTGACATATCTGAGGAAGGCCAGCATGGCTGTAACTGAATACACAATGGAGAGGAGAGAGTGGAAGGGTGAGATTTAGACAAGTATACAATACATGAATTATGTAAGCCATAGTAAGGAGCTTGTATTTTATTCTACTAACGATTAGAAGGCCATGACCTCATTTATATTTAAGATTACTTTTGCTTTTAAATGGGAAATGAACTGCAGAGGTAGACCAATTAGTCTATCATGGCCTAGTCTAGGACCTGGGCAGTGTATGTTAGAGATACCATATGCAAATTGAATTGACTGGATTACTCATTAACTGGCTGTGGACAGTGAAGGGAAGAGAGCAAAGATGAATCTTAAGTTTCTTACTCAAGCATCTTTCAGACGGTGATGATAGGTTTACCCACGTCATAAAAGCCCTGATAAGAAAAAGCCTTAACTCCGCAAATGCAATACAGAATAATTAATAAATTCTGAAATGAACTGAAGTACCAAGGGAAGTAAGGACTATTCTTCTAAGGTAATTAAGAGATTTTCAAATGGCTTACTTAGCTTAAAAGGGAAATGAAGCTGGGGAAATGAATTAAACAGTTTAGGATTCTTGCTACCTGCAATTTTTTATAATGTTATAAAAAGTATACATTCATATGCACACCCACAATAGTTCCATAATCATATCAAAATTCCAAAAAATGAAAAATTTTAGGACAACACATTAATATTTTCTTTTAATCATAAATACATGTAACAAAGTATCTGAGGGAGGAAAAAGTCCTGTTCTGCCCCACTGTAAGAAGACTGGTGCTTCTCCACTGTCCCTAACCCCTTAAAGCACTGGTTCTTAACCGGAAATGGACACTGGAACTGCCAGATCAGCTGTCAAAAACCGACATGTGCAGAACTGCAGGGGAAAGGAAGGGAGGATCTGGGTGAGGAATGGCAGGTTTAGGATGGGTCCTCTTCACGTATTTTTTTAAAAAACACCCTGGGAAATGTTGATACACATCCTCAGTTAATCTTTAAAAGATTAACACTGATCCAAGCTAATTTTCACACAATTTTAATCAGTAGCTTTTTCTAGCATTAATGGCTGAGGCCATGAGGTAAATATTTCTACAGTCAGAGATATTTTTACATTACAGTCAGAAATATTTTTATGAACATAAGCAATAGTACTTCGTCTTACTATATATTGGTCATAAAAGTCAAAATTATTAAAATGGCAAAACAAAAAGATTACTTTACACAATTATGTTTAAAATAGACCTTTCCCTTTTTGGGGGACGGGGAGGAGGTGTCATATTTCCTACTGGCAGTTTGAATATAGTAAAAACTTCATAATAAAACCAAAGTCTCAACATCTGCTTAAGTTTCTCCAAGCAATTCCCCCATGGGGTTACTAGTTATGTCCTGTGAATACAGGTACATACAAAAATATCTCCAAAAGTTAAGTATGAGAACCAAAACTCCTAAATGTCAATTTCTCAAAATTTAAAAAATTGGAGATGTTATTTATTTCACCAAATTTTAATGCAACAAAATTATAAATAAGTTACTTTTCATTAGATAAAAGTTTTAAGTTACAAATACATTCTTTTTATACAAATACAGATGGAAAACTTGAGAGCTCTCTCATCAGGGAGTTAGGTAAATAAAAAAAAACTATAAATCTGGTTTGCCAGTGAAATGATGAGAACCTACTTCACTTCTACCCCTGAGATAGCTCTCAACCTTCCTCGAGGAATAGATAAAATGTCCAATACACAAAATTAATTTCCAACATAAAAACATGCACACAAGCCACACAATATATTTTTCCTCCAAAAGAAAGCAGTCATAGCCCCAATAAGATAGTCATAATTTCCAAAATATTAGGAAAGCATGCAATTGAACAAATCACAAAAATCCCTGCTTCTCTATAGAAGATTAAAATGCATAACCAATTTTTAAATAATACTGTGAAGTAATGAATAAAATGGAATAAAAGCATTTAACACAAAAAAACACATAGACCTGTAAATCAGACAAGCAAAGAAAACTCTATCCTGTTTACGGTGTCTTTTATTCAAACTTTTAAAATTTCATCACTAATAACTCAGGTATATAAGATTACTAAGAGAACTTCTCCCTTTGTTTTTATTTCAGAATCACTAAAAGCAACCACCCAAAGTTACTGTTTATAATTCTTCCAATTACACCAATATATCTGTCTTTATTTGAAATTACTGGTTTTAAATTCTCATTTTCTAGTTTAACAATATGCATTCTGGGTCTCTGTTAACATTCTCAAATAGGAGAAAAAAAAAAATAAGAATACAGTACTCTAACCTGAAAATTCAGGTAAAAGTTTTGGACTGGGCCTAACCTAAAAACTCATTCCGTAGAAATGATAGGGAATATGTACATTCACAGACCATATTTAATAAAGGCATGATTTCACCTTAGATCTTACACATAAATTATTTTCCTAACAGATTACAGCTTTCACCCAACATGATGAAAGGGAGCATTTTGAACAGTTTTGTGGCCAAAGGCTATTCATGCTAGAACTTAAATTAATAAAAAATAAATACCTTACCTAAAAACTTATTCTGATTCTTAATACATATATGATCTAAATTTGTGGATGTTTTTATGTTTATGGAAATTAAATTCTCAATGAAATATGTGAAGTATGTATTTCATAGAATTTTTTAATTGAAGGTAGTAGAGCTTCACATCCTACATGCAACTGCATCCCACATAGAGGGGAACAGAATCAAATCATCAGCTACCACTGAAATGCTTTTTAAAAGATGTGACAGAAAAATTTTCTATTCTTGAAGTCTCCAAAATCTGTATTCAAAGTAAACTGAACCTTGCATTCAAAGAACCTCCAGTACTTGTGGTATACCTGATTCTACTCTTATTTTGCCATCCTTCAGTACCCACCTTAAGCCTTTTAATATACTAGTGAGAAGAAACCTAAATCTTGTTTTTAAAGACTCCATAAAAAAAAAAAAATTGAACTAAAAATTATTTGAATAGGACCATGAAAATATCACAAGTATTCTTTTTCATTCTTTTAAGAAGTATATAAAGAACCAGCAATATTTTTACTTTTAGGAAAATATAAAGAAAAAGCAAAAAATGTTTAAGTACTGAATCACGGTTAACATTTCAGTTACAAAAATTATATTTGATTAAAAGTACAAATATTTTTCTCTTCACTACATTACACAATAAAAATGAAAAGTTTTAACACCTCCAAAGAGTTTTCTTTCTTTTTTGTTTCTTAATGTAAATAACCTTTAATAGAAGCCATGTGGATTTGGCCAAAATAAATACAACTCAGTTTCCATCTCTGGTTTTCTCCTCAACATCTAGAAAATTTTAGCAACTGATTTATATAATCATTACTTCATTTTGGTGGATTATTTACTTGAGATAAAAAGTATCTGGACGGGGCGCCTGGGTGGCTCAGTCGTTAAGCGTCTGCCTTCGGCTCAGGTCATGATCCCAGGGTCCTGGGATGGAGCCCCGCATCGGGCTCCCTGCTCAGCGGGAAGTCTGCTTCTCCCTCTCCCACTCCCCCTGCTTGTGTTCCCTCTCTCGCTGTCTCTCTCTCTGTCAAATAAATAAATAAAATCTTTAAAAAAAAAAAAGTATCTGGACTACCTGGATATTAGAAACACTAAAAGCATTGAAAAATCTATTAAGTACCCTACAGCTTCCTCAAACAATTTATTTAATCTCCTTTACCAAAGTTAGGCAAACACTGTGAGTTCGTATTAGGAATTTAACCTGAGTTTTATCAACCACATACTCTGACATACTATTTGATGGAGACCATACCCTGCACGTCTGTTTTGCTTCCCATGTCTACAAATAGCAGTCTTCCCTTTGGCCTAACTTCACCCTTACCTCTATCAACAGCCTTATTTCCATGAGTTTTCATTAGTTAATTTGACAAATATTATTAGAATATTAACTATGTGTAAACTACAGTGTCTAAACCCCTAAAAATGTTAATAACTTATCTACATTTTTAAAAACCACTGTATAGGTTTGAATTACAATTTTAAGAACTATATCCTCTGGCCTGTATAGCAGGTAACTTAATTTGAACACCATAACATTTGAAGAAACATAACAGTGACCTGCCTGTCTCCAAACTTGGACTAATGATCTGAAATGGTAGGATCTTTCCTAGCCTCTACAATGGTGGCAATCTTTTAAATCACAACATTTATATTATTTAAACGAAGGGTTAAAACAAAATGGGAGGAGGACAGGTATTTCATAACAAAACAACTCTTCTAGATCAAAAGAACCATCTTTTGTTTCTCAAGTGATAATGAATATTTATGAGTAAATGGTGCTCTTCATTCATAGTGACAAATTATGTTTGCACTGTTTATAAACAAGAGTGTCTGATTACAAAAAATTACAAATATTCACAAAAATAATATAAGGTTAATACTAATGTTATTTTAACTTTGGATTTCTTTCCAATGAATAAAATCTAATACCAAATTTAAAACAAAAATTGAACTTTGACTTCAAGAAAATGTTGTGATAAAATCAATAAATACCTCTCTTATTTCTCTAACATACCAATTTAGTTGACCTCTACACAAAAACTTTAAAGCATACATATTAAAATGTAACATGTAAACAAAAGGTATTTGATTACTGGTTCATGATCCATGGGGTTTAAAATTTTAAAGAGCCATGGTCCTTATCAGGTGCCAGAATAAACATTTTATTAAATGTATTACAATAATTAACTTAAACTATTTTTGTCCCATGACCATTACTGAGGTGGAAGAAATCCCCATCGCCCATTTTTTTTTTAATTGTTTATGATCTTGAATGAGCTTCAGTAACCCCTGTAACAATTAATTCAATGGATACTTATCTGATCACTTCAGTTATCCAGCACATAGCCAAGAAATAGAAGAAAACTAGTCTCAAAGGATAAAGTCCATGTACCTCATTCACAGGCAACAATCCTTAACTCAAAGTCTTTTTCTTATTTGAAAAAAAAAGTATTTAAAAAAATGTGTTTGTGTTCTCAGTCCTCAGCAGATTAGGAGGAGGAAAAGAAAGGGGATAAAAAGAAGACAGCATAGAGCACTAAGAACAGTGGGGTCTCAAAACAGCTTTCCAGGAAAAGCAATCTTATCAGCAACACCTGGAAACAAATTAGAATAGTACCCAAACCTACAAAATTAGGAACTCTGGAAATGGGACCCAGGAAGGCTGGGTTTTAACAAGCACTCCAGGTGATTGTGATGGACTCTCAAATTTGAGAACCACCGTCCTAAAGGTAGGAATACTAACAGCACAACACAGTCATCAATAAAATGCCAGTAAGAACTTGGTAAAAGGGTTCAAATAAACTTGCCTGAGTATATGCATTCAGGAGGAGCACTTTAACAGATTCAGAGAACAAGAGAAAAAGGCCTTACCTTAAAGGTGTTATAATCTAACATACTGGGATGAAAGGACAATGGAAAGGGTAAAGAATCTAAGTAATTATATAACTTGAAACAAACTGCTCTACAAACTCTGACACCTAAAGGGTATCAATTAGATTCTGGTTCAATATAATCACTGAGGCAGACAAAGCTCAGTGTGAGTCACCAAAAAAAGCTTACATTTTATCTGAAAAAACAGAGTACTACAAATCTTGGAAATCTATGAAAAATTGCTGAAAATCTCAAGTTTTGACAATTAAAACCATAAAGCTTCTGATACTAAAAAAAATCAAGTGGGGCACCTAAGTGGATCAGTAGGTTGGGCATCCAGCTCCGACTCTTTCAGGTCAGATCGTTAGCTCAGGGTCATGAGATCCAGCCCCGAATCAGGCTCCGTGCTAAGTGTGGAAGCCTGCTTAAGATTCTCTCTTTCTCCCTCTTACTCTGCCCCACTCCCCAACCCACATGTGCTTGTGCACTTTCTCTCCAAAAAAAAAAAAAGTAAATAAAAAAAAGTCAAGTACACTGGAAACTCCATTTCCGGTGATCCTAAATAAATCAATTATTGTAGCTTCTCTGTCAATTTCTTTAGATACCAAAGATACAAATAAGATAGTGCCCCAAAATGTATATACATGAGATAACCAGGATGAACTGTTAAAATTTTACATCCAAAGAACACTGGCAAATGTAACCTAACCGCTTAAAAAAAACCGAAGTTCATATTTTGGTGGACAGTCATCACTGGATACCAGACAATTCCCAGGCTTGTGCATACCAACATCCCACTGATGTTCCTCCTCTTCCAGTTGCCTGGAGAGATGCCTAGAAACCACCTGATCTGAGTCCCTAACTGATTACACGGAAAAAAGCATCTCAGACAACCTGAATATCTGTCCTGGACTATTATAAAAGCAAGAAATAAGTGTTTGTCAGGTGAAGAAGCCCTTACAGTTTGGATCTGTTTGTTTCAGCAGGTTAGCGTAACACCACATCACAAACAATGGGCAATAAGATTACAATCCATAGTAATTACAGCCTAGAGAGCAGTTTGGGGACAATAATTATACTAACATCCTATTGATCTGTACTGTTTTCTTTAAGGTACAAAACCCCCCAAAGGGACTATTAGTTATTAGTTACTACTTAGAGGAATACCGATCTAAAATCTGGAAACCACATCTAAAATACAGGAAGATATTTATGAAATCACAAGAAAATATCTCATTTCAGACATGTCAATGTATAAGAGAGTCAAGACTAAAAAATCCAGAACTAAACATTATCACCATAAACATGCAGTCCACATTTGATTGTTTGCTAGTATTTATGTTTAGGCTTTACAAGCCTATGTGCACTGGGGGTTTTAAAATAGGTATATCTCTAATTCCTCTCCTTCTCTAAGACCCTTCCCACGTGCTCTATTCAGACTGCACATCTGAAAAGCAAAAAAGAGTAAGAAAACAGGTGGCTTTCATATATAAATTTGACTAGTCAGGCTGAGAAGAATCAGGGAAAATTCAAGACATAGAAGAGGCTGCTGGAGGGGAGGGGGATGGGGGATGGGGTAATGTGGTGATGGACATTTGGGAGGGTATGTGTTGTAATGAGCACTGGATATTATGTAAGACTGATGAATCACAGGCCTGTACCCCTGAAACAAATAATGCATTCTATGTTAAGTAACTGAATTTAAATTAAAAAATAATTATCAAAAATAAAATTAAAATTAAAAAAAAAAAGATGAGGCTGCCACCTTTCATGTCATTCCTACAGAATTAAAGGACCATCCCTAACGAAACATGTAACACACAGCACAGTAATTATATTCACACACTCTCTCCCTCACTGAGTACATACAATGCACCAGGCACCACTGAGCCAAAAGGTTAAAGAAGAAATGATCCCGAGCTCTCAACCTATTTGACTTAATGGTGGTGGGGGAGGGGGGAGCTGACTCCCAACTCTCTACATCCAGCTAGAAATCAGGAATGTTCTTGGGCATTTAACTAATACGTGCCCTCTCTGCCTCATTCATCCAGAATCACTACAACACTCTGATTTACCCCAGATGCTAATCTTATATTGCTGAAACAAAACTCCCCTCATCTCCACCTATGATAGGCCTGGTGGGATTTTCCATTTACACAGACAATGTCAAGGAAGTCCAGTACCTTTTAAAGTCCCTTTTAAGTATAGTACAAAAACCAAACTCTCCTTCTGCTACCTCTCTCTCATCACTGTGTTCACTTCTGCTTCTTTTTAGTGTACCTATCTCCTACAGATCAACGTGCCACAAAACAATAGAATTTTACATTAGAAAGACTTTTGGAATCATCGAGTATCATCTTCTTATAGAAACGAAGGTGCTAAAACACAGGATCAAAGGGTGTGCCAAAAACCACACAGCTACTTTATTATAACCAGCACCACGTTCCAAAGGCAATCATGTCATGATTCAATGAAAGCAGCCGAAGAGCAGCAGGAGATGTTGCTGTAGTAGCAGATCACTGAACTTACAGTGGCAGGGAACCCCTACCCACTCCCATCCAGCCCCTACCCCATAGGTAAGGGACGTGTTAGCCAATACATGAGATTTAAACAGGAAGTCCATAACAGGAACTCTAAAACCTAACAAGACGTATTAACCAGGAATTCCCCAACCAGTAGAGAGTATCTACTGGTAGCTATTAAGCCTTACCTGACAGGTCTCCAAGCCAGCTGCAGCAGCCAAATCCCCCTCTGCGCCATTAACGTCTCGCCTCAGTCTCCTGAAATTCCCAACTGGGAAGGGAATACAGGCCCACGGGCATTCCCAACCCGGTTATGGCTCTACAGTTCTACTGTTAGTAATCTTCCCTGGGACAGCACCATCTGTATCCATATACATGCATACAAAGAGCAGTCTCCATCTAGGATGAGCTTAACATTACAGGGCAATGAAAAGGTCCTCTTCACAAAAACCTCAGAGACCCCTGATCTTAACTATAAATTTTTATTTTATTTTTGAATGTAGAAAGTACTCCCCAGTTAGAAAACCTGGAAAAGTTTGATTGATTCTGCAGAATATACCTGAAAAACAAAGTAGTTACAAAAAATGGAAACATGCAATTTAAAAAATACTTACAAATATTTTCACTGATTTTAAGAATGTTTTAGCACCTCAAGACACAAAGTGACTCTAGTTCTGATATAGCCAAACTTTCAAATGGCACATTTCTGTTCTTATAGGACTATTAATAGCTATATTCTCTTGAACATTTGCAGTTTTTAGAAGTTTTCAAAGATGTTCATGAAATCATTAAAATTCACTGTACTTAAGAGATACTGGCCAATTAAAACAATTTTTTCCCAAGACAAAAATGAAGCTTACGTGAGTAAGCACTTATCAGGCACCATCTATATGCCTGTTTGTGCTAGATAAGAAATGAAATGGTTCTTCTTAGGGAATTGATAATATGCTTAGGAAATCGAGACTGATATTTTTAAACAAAGAAGAATATTTTAATGCTAGACTACCCCTACTGCTATTAAGAATAAAAATAATTCAGAGAAATCAATTCAGACTGAAATATCAAAATAAACTCATGGCAGAATTTCTTGACTGGGTTGACCCACGGAATTCACTTAACAGTAGACTTCTGAAAAATAATTATAAGAAAATCTATTTAGAGTATAAAACTGGTGATGGTTAAGAATTACATAAATATTTTTTATAATTTTATTTTTAGTAATTATACCACTGAGCAAAACATGAAATAATCTAAAATGATAGATTATGAAGTTTTTATGCCTTCAGTGATTGTAATGTAGAACCTAAGATACACAGTAAAATTTTAAATATGAACTTAGATATTCACCATCAGCAAGACCACAGCTTCATCCTATCAGCAGAGTTTCCTATTTTCCCACAGGTACATACGCTCCCTAGCTGGATATCAGAGCAGGAATACAGCTAGCGGGATAGACATCTGTGCATTTTATTTCAACCACAGTAGTGTTCCAACCATAATGACTTAGAGGAGTTCGTGATTTCTGACCTATATGATTTGTTAATTTTAACAATATATCCCAATCTGCCCTCTCTCGTTTTTCAGTCATACAAATAGATCAGTTATATGGATACACACATACGTACAACTTGTCCAAAAAAGAAAGTATCTGAAAGGGCTACCATGTGGAAAAGAATTTACCCCATTGAACACAAAGAGAAAGAACTAGGACCAGGGGATAAAAGACAGACAAGACAGAGTTTAGTTCAGCAAAAGATATAATTTTCCTTTTTATTCAAACTTAAAACGTACACTGAGTTACCTTGCTTAGCTAACGAATTCTTTATTACTAAGAAGAAGTTAGATGATAATCTGTTAGGAATGTCACCTCTAAACTGGCACAAGGCCCAATTATGTTGACTCCAAAAAGTTCCACCTAAATCAATGACCAGTATCAGATTATTCCACAAACCAACTACTATGTAAATGAAACTAATTAAGCCTCCATTTCTTTGCCTATGATATGAAATGCCACAGAGCTAATGAATCACAGAACTTTATTTTTTAGCATAAAACTTTAAGAAAAAAATCTCCTTACTCAAACTTCTCAACATTACAAAAATAAAGAACTATTTTTAGGTAGCACCATTTGATATATATACATAAAATTATATATATATGAAGTTTAGTATTTTAGTATTTTAGAACAAGAATAATGAAAAAATATTAATTTCCCCTTTTCCTTTCCTGTCCCCCTTTTCCCCACACCTTGCCCAAGCCAAAAAATAAATATTAGCTAATTTTACCCAACAATCCGGCACCCTCAAGAATATACAAGAAATGATTATTTCAAAAAACTGGACCTAAAACTGTATTTTCTTTAGATTTTTTCTAGACTATTACAATAAGATTTATAACAAATGAATACAATTATTCAATAATGGTAAGTATAGTATAATTAAATGCTTCTCACCAAATCAATCATCTGAGATTTGCCATAATAAATTAAAATTTGGCTAATGGTCCAAAAGCCTGCACCATCCTCATCTTAAAGAAACGAATTTTTGAAAATACTTAAAGTCACTAATGGCTCTCTTTCTCATTTATAAATTAATGATGGCATTTTCAAATTCAAAAACTCTCTCTGCCCCTCCCAAGTGTCCACACACAATCAAGCAGAATAAGAGATGCTCAAATCCTGAGTCAAAACTGTGCATTAAAAACCACCAAATATATCAGTAAACTCCCTCAAAATTTAAGTTCCCATTGCTACCTCTCTTAAAATCACTTTCAGACTATGGTTAATACTGAGGTAATTAAACTTAAAGTACAGCAAGACTTAGTTTACTAAGTCTACTATCAATTCAAAATACTCTTAGGAAAAATTCTGATTAAAAAAACCATTCAACAATTAGTTCTCATGATAAAATTAGTTTTCATGGCACAAAAAAGGCATAAACTATCATTTCGTATACTTATTGTAGTCATATTTTCATCTCTAAAGATCTATTCAAAAACTTCACCTAAGGCAAGAGCTACTAGAAAAATAGATCTTTATCTGTTACTTTCAAAACATTCTTACTAAAACACATTCTGAAAAAAAATTAAAATAAAAAAATAAAACACATTCTGGAAATAGATTTTGCTAAGTGTGTGTTAAGCCAGTGGTTCTTAACTTTCCGAAGTCTGTGACTCTCCAAAGGATAATACATGCTGTGACCAGAAAAAAATGTATGTTTACAAATAAAGAATGTGCATATAACTACAGGGGTTCTCAAAGACCATGAAGTCCAAGTTGAGTGCCATACCCCAAATACTCCTGTAATTATTCATAGCAGATACTTAGAACATAGCAAGCTACTGTTCTTAGGTTAAATGTGCATAAAACAACTAAACCTATAGATCCTTGATTTCCTAAAGCAGAAGAAAATGGCTGTGTATACAATTCAATGGAAACTTAACATGTGCTGCATGTTTTTAATAATTTAAATACCTTTGAAACCGAATTAGCTCTGAAAAAATTCAAATAACTTATATAAAGTTTTACGTCTTATATTAAAGCTTTTTAAAAATGCACATCAGGTTTAAAAGTGCTGAGAACACATTTTAAAGAAGAAATTTTCACTCAGGATTCACTCAGAATCTACTGTGTTCCGGGCATGCTTTTAATTCCTTGTAATTTGAGGAAATTCAAAATCTAATTATCTACTTAATTTTGCTCAAATATTTTCAAATTTTGGTAAAAAAATATATTTAAATATGCATTTTTTCACATATAATGAAAATGACATTACTCTAGTTTACATCTGAGTGCCAAAATATTTAAGGTTTCATGTTTTTTTAGAAAAACAATATTTGACATATTTTCAAGGGCAATAATTTCTAAAACAAATTAAAAAAGCGAAAATGAAACTTCATAAACTGAAAATTATCAATAGGTTATATCTACAGTAGACAAGAAGCATTAAATTAAATCGCCACTAAGGTAGGTAAATAAACTCTACCACCTTTTTGGTTCTACAACTTTAAAGTGGAAATACCAAAAACCTTTCCCAGGCCTTGAGGAAAAAAAAAAAAAAAAAAAAAAAAACATTTGTAGGTAAGAAGGGATGAAAGACACTGAAGGGAGACTTAATTTTTTTCTTTGTTCATCTCCAGAAAGTGTTAAGCCATTAACTAAAAGGAGAAAATATTAAGAAATAATAAATATAAAACCACTCATCATTCCAGTATTTGTGGAAAATACTTTAGCTTATTAGTTGATTTTCATTTGAATGAAGAACAATTTTTAAATAATAGGTATTCAGGAATACATATAACAGGTATACTGACCCATTACCAATGGTTCCAGACAGTAATTACTTTCATTAATAGGAAATAAAATGACCATTTTAATGTTAGAGCTATATAGAAGAGTAAATAGTTTCTCCACTAATTTAATGTTTTATATTAAGTTTATCCTAAATTTAGGTTGTTGGTACCCAACTGAGGCCAATGAAACATCTACCTACACACAATGAAACATCTACCTAGCCTCCTCTACTGAAGAGCTTAAAGAAGAAGCATTAATAAATTTTCTGTTTTCAAGATCTAGAATTTCTTTTGACATTTTTAACTCCTTCAATATTTAAAAAGCTTATTATTATTTTTTTTTAATGGCATGCTTGAACTAATCTGATCAAAGATGTGAACAAAATAATTGCTTTTGAAATAAGCGAAGATGTGTTGTTAGGCCAAAATAAACTGGTACTTCCTTAAGAGAGCCGAAGTTTTCTGATTGGCATATGGATACCATGCTTGTGGGTGCTTTATAAACACTGCTCAGAAGTCTGGACAATCTCTAAGAAATTTTAGATGTATAGCTGACATGTAGATTATGCTCATGTAAACAATGTGAACACACCTCAATGGGACAAAAATCATAGCAGCATATTACTTACAAGTAAAACTTTTAGGCTACCAGGGATATTCAATTCTGACACTGCTCTCTAGGGAAGAAGGGAAAATATTTACAAATTTAACTGAACCTGAAAAGAGCCAAAGTAGAAGAAAAGGTAAGTAGACAGGGGAGAGGGAAAGGGTCAAAAGGGAAGGGGAGATGAATGGGAAAGAAGAGAGCAAGAAGGAAAAAGGTGGCAGGAGGAGGCATTGATAAAATCCTTGGCAACACAAGGTTATTCCGCCTCATACTTTATATACTAAACAAGATGCTCTGTTCCATAAAAATATCAGTACTACTCTCATTCTTTATCTCATAAAGATCCTCGATTTCGGTATTAGTATCAAAACCAATGAATCTTACTAACTGGATTAAGCCCTGGAGGCAATATTAGTTCCAGACTGACCTAGGTAGACCTTTTGGCTTCAATGGCATCCAATTTCTGTTTTTTGAAACATTCAAGACTAAGTGATGATTATCCAGTAAAGGTTCTAAAAACATAATCGTGTGAGTAATTCAAACAGTTTATAAAGACAAGATAACCTACCCTGCACTTACTATAAATTCAACATAATTCTCCACACCTTAACTTTCTAATTAAGGTATAGCAGTAGGGATGGATGATGTTATTTAAGAAATTTTTCATATTTTTATATTAAAATAAATGTTTACTATATGGAGTAGAATATAAAATTTGCATGAAAATTTAAGATAAAAGAGAGGACTTCAAAGAAAATAGGATTCTGGAAGGGTCACATTGAACTATACCTCAGGACCCCTGGAGTATAAGTGCATTTATTCAAATTCTTCTGCCATTATGGGTAAACTTGGGAAAAAAATGATTGAAAAGTACTATTTTCTCTACCTTGATGACCCCTAAATACATTTCTTTCCTACTATTGTTTCTAATACTTTAGCCAATTTAAAATGACTACTATAGATTTATAATCAAACACCTGAAAGGCAATACATCTAAACTTGTATTTAGAATGACACAGAATTATTTTTTTAGAAACTTACTATAAAAGGGAAACTTTGAAGTATATATACATATCATATTCTATTTCTGATGCTTTTATAGAAGTTTTTGAGTGAAACAGCATTATTATTGACTTGAAAAAATAGGGAAATAGTAAGGTCCAAGTAGATATTTTTTCTAATAAACCACTTTCTACTTTAAATTTATTTTTGTGCTTTTAAACATGCTTATATATAATTTTTGTTCATATTTAAATTTTGTTTTAAAATTTTCAACTATACATTTGATCTACGGTACCAAAACTGAAAACATAAAACTCATAATGTGTCCAAATATGAATCATTCAAGTATACAATTTCAGTTTTCATAAACTAATAGCAAAAGTGCTTACAGATTTGATATCTGGAACTCAATGGAAACAGTTACTCAACTTACCTGGTGCTAATCCAGCAGCAGCAGGACTTCCCATGGATGGGTGAGAGAACACTTGAGAGAAGGCAGACATATTTGACTGGGACACGTTACTCAGCCTGGAGGTTGATCCTCCTTTAGGAATAAACTCGCTTGCAGTAGGATTTGGTGTCTATTTAAAAATCAAATATAGTAAGTTAACACACTTTAAGCCCAAAAAAGACACTGAATCTACTAGGAATTATTGCACAATGATTTACTGAGTAAAATATTTTATTGAAAGGATTTACAATGTTTTTAGTTTCCATATTTTGGAGTGGTATAAAATTAAATTTCTCGAAGAAAATTTTTTAATCAATTTTGAGGATTTTAATCATTTCATTTGCAGAATTTAACCCCAGAAAAATGTAAAATTTGCCTTGATTGTCAAATACGCATCATTACCAAACTATCCTAACACATTTTAGAGAACTGGGAGGTTGAGACTACCTCAAAACTGAGCAACAAGTTTCAAGTTTAATATCTTTAAACCACTTCTACCAGGATAAAGGTCAAAGCGCCTTTATTCCAAAATTAATCATTTCCCTTTTTTAAAACACAACACATTTCCCCAATAATATGGTGCCATGTATTTAATTAACAGAGTAAAGACAAGAAAAACATTTAAAAACAAGGAAAAGGTGGGAGGAATCAAGATATAAGAAAAACCTAACAGAGGCCCCAATGCTTTCAATGCCCACAAGTATCACATGTAACTTGTTATATTTAAAGTATTTTACTATGAGATTACATGGAAAAAAACTTTCTTCACAGCTGTACTATGCCACAACATTTTATATATTCAAGTGGCACAGTACTTTAGGCTTTAAGAACTACTGTAACATTATGAGACTGCATATCAAATTCATAAATGGCCTGTATTTTGTCGACGTGGAATAAATATCCTAAATTTTTCTGAAATAGTAACCATTTTAAATTCTAAGTGCCCAAGCATAATAAAGATTCAATCACTCTTAACATTAATGATATCATTTGAATTCAACTTTCAAATGGTCAGCCAAGGAGATAATTTAGTATGGTTCACACTTCAGCCCACATTCTATGCATACATATAAACTAAGTTTAAAACACACTGAATCATGATGCAAAGCATTTAATCACTTAAAAGTCTTTTAGAACCAATCATTAGAATGTAAAAATGCATTTCCACAGAAGGCAGAAAATAAGAAGATGGACTAATTCCTGTACAACCCGAGAACAACTTCCCTAATTCAATATGAACACCACTCTACACTGCCAAATTAGAATTCAAATTATTAGATTTAGAAGATTATAAGGCAATAGGCTGACCTCAATTTAAACTCTACAACAAATGAGAGTTTACCAATTACATGCCAGCTAATGTTAAAGTTAATAAAATGTAGAAGAAATGCTAACCTGGGCTTAATTAAATATACTAAAGTAATGAAATCTCTCTAACTGTCACATCTAAGACATGAAATTCTAAAAAAAAAAAAAAAAAAAAAAATCCAGACCTGATCCAAAATATATTTTCCAAAGAGGAAAAAAAAAATTCTCTTCTATTACTTTTCTCTGTGTGTGTGCGTGTCTATTTTAAACCCTTCCAAATTCTAGTTTTCAAAAATAGTGGTATGTTCTATAAAAGTATGGTCAATTCTTAATATCTGTGAAAATTTCTAGAAAAATAAGTCCATGCATTTTACTGATACACTAATCCCTAGTTCTAAGGGAACAAATGGCTACTAACAGGATCACTTCAGAGCTAACCCAATGTGTTTCAGTTAATCTTAAATCTATTTTAGAAGGGGCACCTGGGTGCCTCAGTCGTTAAGCGTCTGCCTTCAGCTCAGGTCATGATCCCTGGGATCGAGCCCCGCATCAGGCTCCCTGCTCCCTGCTCCGCGGGAAGCCTGCTTCTCCCTCTTCCGCTCCCCCCTGCTTGTGTTCCTGCTCTCGCTATCTCTCTCTGTCAAATAAATAAAATCTTTTTTAAAAAAAATCTATTTTAGAAGATGAGAGTCCAGATAAAAGTAATCAGTATCTTGGTAAGAGTCCAGAGTGCCTAGGAGGGATGGAAACTTCAGGATTACAAGATTACCAAAAAACAGCAAATTAGACAAAGAAAATTATATGTGTATACAAAAAATTTTAGTAGCATATTCCTGAGAATTAGGTATTAATCATTTTCCATGTCAGTTATATCTTATATTTACTGTGAATAACAGACTATCTGATTTCAAAGCAAAGCTACTCTAAATTAAATCTATTTTAAATTAATTTGAAAGCCTACTTTAAAGGATCCTATAAAGGAGAAAAAGGAGGGAAAAGTCTATTCCACCATTCCCCAAAAAATCATATATGTCATTATAATAAATTATAAAGAACCACCGAATTTATCAGCGGTTATTAAAATTAATGTAACTATGAAAATTAACACACTAAACAGCAACCTTTACAGATTCAACAACCAAAGATGCAAAAAACCTACCCAACAGTGAATTTTAGTTAAGAAGTGAAAAGAAAAGCCTAAAATCCTCCCTCCTTTCTCTTTCCTGATTTAAGATGGCAAAGCATTTCCCTTGAGTGGATGGTTTAGGAGTTTATTTTATTCAACTCTGAGTATTTGAGATTAGAGAAAAAGTAAATGGATTTAAATGGCAGAAAAAACAATTACACAGGATTTAGGTACAACACAAAACAAAATCTAGGAATAAAAGAGTAGAGCTATTATTAACAGGTAATACAAATTCTCATATTATTATCTAGCCAGATTAGAGAACTATCAGAAATATTTAAAGTAATAATTAACAATTATTATAATAATGAGAATACTTTTTATGATACAATTATTTAAAATAATAACTACAATTAAAAGTTTAAAATATAAATATGGACTTTATAAAGTAACAAAATAGTATAGGCACACACCTTTAACATGTTAAAAAGAACAATTTCTTGAAAAATAAGCCAAAACCACTTAACTAAAACCAGTGTATCATATTAAAATGAAATATATGTTCATCAGAAAGTAATCAATTTCTTTTAGCTTTAGGAGGTGAAGGTTGAATCTAGAAAGAAGACTCAAGGGCTTGGGTTATATAAATTTTCTATCTAACTTCAACACCCCTAAAGAGAATGGAATAAAAAGTTTTATTACTCCTGCCCTATGATTTTCATAATCCTTAGCCCTATGATTTTCATAATCCTTACATAACTATAGGGGTGCCTGGGTGGCTCAGTCATTAAGCGTCTGCCTTCGGCTAAGGTCATGATCCCAGGGTCCTGGGATAGAGCCCCGCATCGGGATCCTTGCTCAGTGGGAAGCCTGCTTCTCCCTCTCCCACTCCCCCGATGTGTCTCTCTCTGTCAAATAAATAAATAAAATCTTTAAAAATAATAATAATAACCCTTGCATAACTATCTAGTATATGTTCCTATAGATTTATATTTGTTATTTCATATACAGGTAATTTATATTCATAATTTCTATTTCTATTCTAGTATTTATATTTTAAATCCTAATTTTCAGCATTCCTTAAACAGCTATAAATGCATGTTTGAAAAAAAAAATCAATGTTTATTCAAGTCAAGTAACAGACATTCACTTTGGGAGAATTTATCAATAAAAACAAGAGTTTCGGGTTCTCATACACTTAAATTTACACTACAACTTGCATGCCAAAAACAACCAAGTG
This sequence comes from Leptonychotes weddellii, assembly GCF_054177405.1. NCBI lineage: Eukaryota > Metazoa > Chordata > Mammalia > Carnivora > Phocidae > Leptonychotes > Leptonychotes weddellii. Next base: position 109,213,981 of record NC_138371.1, on the reverse strand, counting down.
CTTTTTATAAATTGATACCATCCCCCAACATTTAGCTATGATCCCGACCTGTACTCTCTAAACAGAAATAGACTAAATCAAAAGTCCTAATACTTAGTTTAAAAAGCACTGTTGTCGGGGCACCTGGGTGGCTCAGTCGTTAAGCATCTGCCTTCGGCTCAGGTCATGATCCCAGGGTCCTGGGATCGAGCCCCACATCGGGCTCCTTGCTCAGCGGGAAGCCTGCTTCTCCCTCTCCCACTCCCCCTGCTTGTGTTCCCTCTCTCGCTGTCTCTCTCTCTGTCAAAAAATAAATAAAATCTTAAAAAAAAAAAAAAAAAAAAGCACTGTTGTCATTATTATACTTAAAATAATAATTAAAATTTCAATGTAGATATCTCACCCAACCAAAATGACAGAGTATTTCCTATCCGATAGGGTTTTTTACAAAAGTAAGTAATTTTCCGATGAGGTTTCTAACTCAGGTTTAACATTATTTTATGCTTTTCTACTATTACATGATTCCATGGAAACTGTTACTTTTAAAGTAAAATTCAGTATTTAATACTTTGCTGGACTCCACTACAAACAGAACACTTAAGACCACAATAAATTAGTCCCATAAATTAAGGGACTGAATTAATAAATGGTCCAACAAAATAAAAAGTACAACCATTAACTATGTTTTTAAAATTAAGTAGAAAAACAGGAAGTTTGCATTAAATGAAAATAGAATACAAAGTCTTATGTAATATTTCACTGCAAATATGTCAAAAAGGTCTGTAAGAAAAAGTTGTCTTAAGGTGACATATGACTGAGAAACCATTAATGTTCTTGAGTATTGTTCAGGTTTTTAAATATCACATAGCAAACCCATAAAACCCATTAAAGACCTTCCATGGTAAAGATCCTTATAATGAGCTCAACTTACTTGTTTTAATGGCTTAAGTTGCTATCAGTAATCTTTCTACTCTCTGAATGAAACCTGACCTGCTAACTTTTTCTTAACAGCTTTATTTAGATACAATTGACATATAAATAAGCCACATATATTTAAAATGTAAACTTTGATAACTCTGGTCATAGGTAGACAACCAAGAAACCATTATCCAAATCAAGATAATGAATATATGCGTCATGCCAAAAAGTTGCCACAAGCTTCTTTCAAGTACCTCTCTCCCATTCCTCTCTACTCCCCTACTTCGGTCTTGAGGAAACCACAGATCAGCTTTCTGTCACTATAGATTAATCTGCATTTTCTAGAATAATATGAATGAATCTTACATACATATTTATGCGCTGGTTTTTTACCCAGCTTCTTTCTCTTGGCAACATTAAGATTCATTAATGTCACTGGTTCTTATCAATACTGCATTCTTTTTTACTGATTAATATTCAGGAACATCAATATACCACAACTTGTTTATCTTTCCACCTGATGGACAAAGGTTGTTTCCAGTTTTTGGCTATTAAAAACAAAGCTGCAAAGAACACTCAGGTAAAAGTCTTTGTGTGGATATGTTTCATTACTGTTGGAAAATGGCTTGGATATATACGGTATGTGTATATTTAACCCTTTTAAAAAATTGGTAAGCTGTTTCACAAAGCGGTTGTACTATTTTAATACGTCCACCAGCACTCTGTGCAGAGATCAAGTTGCTCTATGTACTCAGGGACATGTGCTTTGGTTGGACTTTTATATTTTAGACATTTTAATAGATGTGTAGTATCTCAATGTGGTTTTATTTTGCATTTTTCCAAACGACTTATTTGCCACTCTGTGTCTTCTATCACAAAATGTCTGTTCACACTTTCTGACCATTTTTATTGGATTTGTTTTTTATTATGGAATTTTGACAGTTTGGGATAGAAGTCCTTTGTCAGATATGTGATATACAAATATTTTCTCCAGGTCTATAATTTGTCTTTTCACTGTCTTAACAGTACCTTTCAAAGAACTGAAGTTCTTAAATTTTGATGAAGTGCAGTTTATAAAAATGTTTAAGAGTCATGTACTTGGTGTTGCATCTAAGAAATACCTGCCTAACCAAAGGTCACAGATATTATGCGTTTTCTTCTATAAATTTTTTAGTTTCATGTTTTACATGTAGGTCTAAGTTCCACTCTGAGTTAATTTTATAAAGTGTGAGGTATGGGTCTAATATTTTTTGCATATACTCAATTATTCTAGCACTGTTTGCTAAACAGATCATTTTTCCTCCACTGAACAGCCTTTGCTACTTTGATGAAAATCAACTCATTATTTGAGATTACACAAATCTATAGATCAACTTGGTAAGAATCAACATCTTAACAATAATAAGTCTTCAGATCCATGAACATGATACATGTCTCCATTTATTTAGGTCTTACTTAATTCCTCTCAGGAATGTTTCAAAGTTTTCAATTACAGATCCTCAGACCTTTGTCAGATTGATCCCTATTTTATATTCCTGATATTATCATAAATTACATAATTTTTAAAATTTCAATGTACTATTATTTGTTGCTAGTACATATGTACCAGTTTTCTGGTAACAAATTACCAAAAACTTGATGGCTTAAAACAACAGAAATGTATGCTCTTCCACTTTTTGGACACCATACGTCCAAAATTAAGTTGTTGGTACAAATGCACTGGAGCAGAATCCATTCCACGCTTCTCTCCTAGCTTATGGTAACTGCCAGCATTCTCTTGAGATTCCTTGGCTTGCACCACATCACTTGTTTCTAGTCTCTGTCCTCACATCACCTTCTCCTGTGTATAATCTCCCTCTGCCTCTGTCTTACCAGGACACTTGCCATTGTTCTGGGCCCACTTAAGTAATTCAGGAAGATATCTCCAAATCCTTAATTACAAATGTAAAGACTGTCTAAATAAGGTAGAATTCACAAGTTCCAGAGATCAGGACATGAACTTATCTTTTGGGGGGCCAAATTTGGGCTGCATTTGTTCTTCTTTCTCTAGTTTCCTAAGGTAGAAGCTGAGGTCACTGACCTAAGAACATTTCTTCTTTTCTACTATAAGCATTTAGTGCTATAAATCTCCCTCATTATTATTTTTGCAGCATCCCACAACTTTAGACATGTCTTCATTTTCATTCACTTCAAAATACTTTCTGCTTTCCCTATTTCTTCTTTGACCCACATATAATTTAGAAGTGTGTTATTCGGTTTCCAAATACTTCAAGATTCTCCAAATATCTTTGTTATTGATTTCTATCTTAATTACATCGTGGTCAGAGAACATATTTGTCTGACCTGAATCCTTTTATAAATTTATTGAGACTTGTTCCATGACCCAGAATTGGTCTAAGTCAATGTTTTATGTGCACTTCAAAAGAATATGTATTTGGTTGTTTGGGGGCAGAGTTTTCCATAAATGTCAAATTGATAGAGTTGTTCAAATCTCCTATATTCTTACTGTTTTTGTCTCCCTCCACTACTGAGGAGTACTGAAATCCCTATCACTGTCTGTCTACTCCTTGCAACTCTTATTAGTCTTTGTCTCATATATTCATATTTTAACCCTATTATTAGGTACATACACACTGAAAAATGGTACATCCATGCTCTTAATGAACGTCCCTTTATCTTTATCAAATAATTCTCTTTGTTCCTGATAATATTCTCTGCTCTGACACCTACTTTGTCTGATGTGAATATAACTACCTCAGGTATGTTATACACACAGTATATATCAGTGTACTATATGCACAGTTGACTCTTGAATAACCATGGGTTTGAACTGTGCAGGACCACTTACACAGAGTTTTTCGATACAGTACAGTACCTATAAGTGTATTTTCTCTTTTGATTTTATTATTTTCTTTTCTCTAGCTTACTTTATTGTAAGAATATAGCATATAATACATATAACATACAAAATGTGTGTTAATCCAATGTTTATATTATCAGTATGGCTTCCGGTCAACAGAAGGCTACCAGTCATTAAGTTTTGGGGTAGTCAAAAGTTATACAATGATTTTTTTTTTAAAGATTTTATTTATTTGACAGAGAGAAAGAGAGAACAAGCAGGGGGAGTGGCAGGGGGTGGGAGAAGCAGACTCCCACTGAGCAGAGAGCCCAATATGGGACTCGATCCCAGGACCCGGGGATCATGACCTGAGCCGAAGGCAGACGCTAAACCAACTGAGCTACCCAGGCACTCCGTTACAAATGCATGGGGAGTTATCACCCCAACCCCTACATTGTTCCAGAACCAACTGTATTACTACACTATCTATCTACATATATATATATACACACACACACATATATACACACTATGTATAGACTGATAATATACAGTAGTATATTACTATAATTAAACTAACTATATATTATAGTATACATACTATTATATATGGTATATGATACTAGTAATACACACAAGTCTTTTTTGACTAGTGCATGGTATAACTTTAAACCTATTTTTGGCTTTATGTTTAAAGTGGGGTTTTTGTCAGTTTCATATAGTTGGATCTTGCTCTTTTTTTTTTTTAAATACAATTTGAAAATCTCTGCCTTCTTATTGGGACATTTAGGCTATTTACATTTAATGTGATTATTAATATGGGTAGATTCAAAACTACTATCTTGCTACTTTTCTATTTGTTCTCTTTGTTCTTTGTTCCCCTTTTCCTTTTCCTGCCTTCTTCTGGAATTAACTGATTTTTTAAATTTCTTTTTATTTCTTCTCAGAGCTTATTAGCTATAACTCTTTTGCGTTATTACAGTGGCTGCCTTAAGTTTTATAATATATATATACATATTTAACTTATCACCAACTATCTTTGTCTAGGGTCATAACAAAATACCATATACCGAGCAGTTTAAACAACAGAAATTTATTTATTTTCTCACAGTTCTAGAAGGTGAGAATCTAGGATCAAAGTGCCAGCAGAGGCAGTTTTCCCTGAGGCCTCTCTCCTTGGCTTGCAGACAGCGAACTTCTTGCCGTGCCCTCACAGCAATAGGCCTTTTCTCTGTGCCCGTGCACCACTGGTATTTCTTTGTCTTCTAAGGACATCAATCATATTGGATTAGGGCCCCATCCTTATGACCACATTTAACCTTAATTATTTCTTTAAAGGCCCTATTTCCAAATAGAGTCACATTAAGGGTTAGGGCTTAAACATACGTATTTAGGGGAGACAAAATTCAGTTCCTAACACCAACTATAATCCAGTCTTAAACTACTTCACATATAGTATAGCAAGCTTACAATATTATACTTCCATTTCTCCTCTCCCAGACTTTATGCTATTGTCAACACATATTTTAAATCTATTATGTTATAAAGCTAATAAGAGGTTGTTACTATTTTTGCTTTGAACAAGTATTTTTCAAAGAGATTAACTAAGGGGGAAGGTTTCTTATATTTACTCATGTAGTATGTGTTTCCAGTGTTCTTCATCTCTTTGTATAGATTCTGATTTCCACAGGCTTTTGTTTTCCATCTGCTTAAAATACTCCCTTTAATATCTACTGAAGTGCACATCTGCTGGTGGTGAATCCTTCAACTCTTGTATGTTTGAAAGAAGTGTTTATTTTGCTTTTTTAAAAAATTATTTCAGACTCATTGAGTGTTTGTATGTCTAGTAGTGTTTGCATGCCTACTAATTTTTTATTAGATGCCAAATATTGCTATTTTTATCTTGTTGGGTATTAGGTATTTTTTTTAATATTCCTATAAAAATTCTTGAGCTTTGTTCTCCGTCATAAACTGCTTAAAAAGTAGTCTGATCCTTCAGGTCTTGCTTTTAAACTTCATTAGGAAGGACCAGGGCAGCATTTATTTTAAGACAATAATTTGGCCCCACTACTAGGCAAAAGACTTCCCATTACATTACTGGTGTTTCATAAATCATGATGTTTTCCATTTTGGCTGGTGAGAATAGGAACTACAGCTGGTCCTGTATGAACTCTGAGAATTATCTCCTGTGATCTTTTTAGGAATTTCTTCTTCCAGCTCAAATAGCCTCTTCACTCATACCCTCTGCTCAGTACTCAGCTGAAGACTCAATGGGAACTTTGCAAGTGTCTACTATAGTTCCTTCTGTTTATGAACTCTCTTCTCATCAGTACTTTTTCTTGTGAACTATAACCTTCTGTTAACCTCCAGTTTGGTCTCCTCAATTAAATAGATCAGTAGGCTCCACCTGAGTTCCCGTTCCATGCACCAGGCCTAGAAACCCTCCAAGTGGTAAGCTAGGCTCACCTTTGTTTCCCATCTATCAGGGATGATTGTCCTCCACTGTCTGATACCTAATGTCTTGAAAACTGTTATTTCATATACTTTGTTCAGTTTTTTAGCTGTTTCTGGAGGGTAAATCCAACACCTATTCTTCCACCTTGGCCAGAAAACAAATCTAGTAGTGATGTTTTCAAAACATAAGGTATCCCTAATTTGATCAATAAATAAAATTTAGCCAACTCCTCATTTTGTTTAGGCACTCATTAGTAAAGAGGTGCTTTGCAACTATCATTTCAAACAATTTGTGAGCAAATCTATCACCTCCCTATTAAGCTGGTTTTTCTTTTCAAGTTTTGTTGTGTCTTCTGTATCATCTCTTTCCTAAACAGATAAATTATACCACAGCTAACTATCTTTTTGATAATGCAGATATCTTTGAAGCAACAAATCATGATATCTATTCTACATCCTAAATATTTCTCAAATTCAACTATTTCTATCTATGTCACCATCAGTGCCCTAGTCTACACCACCATCACCTCTACTCAAGTTTACTGCAACATCATCCCAATGGACCAACTAGACTCCAATCTTGCTCAACTCCAATCCATCTTCTATTTTGCAACCAGGATTAAAGAGAGTAAGAGAGAAAAGCAGAAAAAAAGAAAAGGAAGAAGAGGAGGAAAAAGAGGAAGGGAAAGTGGGAAGAAAAGAAGAGAAGGGGAAGTTTTGTTTAATGACTTCACTGATGAAATCCAATTAGATTGAACAGATCAAGTCTCCACTGTTCTTGACTGAATTAAGTAAATTTAAAAAAAAAACAGGATATGAAATGTTGATATTAATCTTAGCCTTATCTTTTTTTCTAAAACCTACTCCAATATACCATCTTCACTACTCTTCTTCTATCTTTGGAGTTAACAAAAGAGTCCAGTTGGGACTAATTCAAAAGATTTATGTCCAAGGGGTGTGTGTGTGTGTGTGTGTGTGTCTGTCTGTCTGTCTGTCTGTCTGTCTCCTGGCAAGGGCAAAGAGTAGTGAATTATTTGGGTAGGTAAAAGAGGGGATACTGAAAATGAGGGAAAAAGGCAGGAATTGGCAAGTATTTTGCCTTGATAAAATGATCTATAAAGGCATAAAAAGATGAGACTCAAGGACATAAAGAACAGCCCCATTCAGAGCTATTTTTACCAGTCTTCAGTGTTCATAAATAATACAGAATAAAGAGGAACAGGGTGAAATGGAAAGGAGAAGTCAAATGGCTAACCAGACCCTCCAAGTTCACACTTCTACAAGATTTTTTTTTTAATTTAATGGGTTGTTATTTCCCCTTATATTTCAAGCATATCCAAATACAGTCAATTTAAAATTTATTATCAAACTATACTCAACTTCTGGGTTTTTCAGGAACTAACCTGTTTAAGACCAGCAAAATTTCACCTTGTAAGTTAGAAGTTAACATCTAAAATACTACTACTGTGAAAATTAGTCTAGTATCTCAATTTAAAATTTTTCTGAAGCAATTTGGGCCCTCTGATAAACACCCCAATAGAGGAAATACGATTTCTAAATAAATTAGAGTCAAATTGGTGAAGACCATGGAAGAAAATTGATTACTAATGCTTCCAAGAGATGCACTTCAGTTTTGTTTTAAACAGAAGTTCTCCTATTTATAATTTGGCTATCTTTAGAGTAAAGTAGCATCAGTACATGAGAACCTACAAGTGAAAATCAATTAGTAATAAGCTTCATATTATGGTAGAGTTAAACAGAAAAATTTTCACAAGCTCAGCAAAAGTAATTATATATAATAGCTTGAAACTATGGAAACATAAATTTCCCAAAAAAGTACTCATTAGTCCCATCCTTTACGAAGTTTGTCATAAATAGGTAATACCCTAAACACTGTTCTTGAGAACAGCTTGATAATATGCATCAAAATGAAAAATAAGCTGCCCTAGTACTCCCACATCTAGGAACTAGAGCTAAGGAGAAAATCACGTATGTAGCAAAAATTAAGTTTTGCATGTATTTTTTTAAATTTATGATTGTTTTTTAAAAAAGGAAGTGACTAAAATATCTCTTGATAGGGATTCAGTCATGTGAATTTTAGTCCCTACAACAGCGTGTAGCCATTAAAAATCATGTGAATTGATATATTTCTATTTACCAGGGAGGGAGGTCCAGTGAGTAAAAATAAAATAAAAATTAGGCTAAAATACAGCAATTATACTACACAGCTATTTCTGTAAAATGGTATACTTATGCCTAAGAGAAAGGGAAGAAGGGGAAAGAAGGAAAAATATGTGTGCACACATGCACATGTATATAAAAGAATGCTAACTGAAGAGCTCACTAAAATGTTAAGAGAGATGTCATCTCTGGGTGGTGAGGAAACTGGAGGCATTTTTGCTTCCTTCTTTGTACTTCTCTATAGTATCTGAATTTTTTCCATTAAGTATATATAATTTTTACAAAAAAGTTGTAAGAAAGTTTAAGATTGTTAATCATAAAGTCACTTACACAGTTCCCTTTTCTTTGCATATCATCACTGAACAGCATGCTGTTACATAAGAACTCACATAAAATATGCAATATTTAAATTGAGACCAATAGAATCAATGTATATAAAAAAGCAAAATCTGTGTGTGGTGGATAGAACACATTTTCAAACAAAAAACAGGTAAACTGCTCCTTTTCCACTTGAAAGTTATTTATATGTTACAAGTTCCCCAATAGCAGTAATCATTAATGGTCAAAGAGACATTATCTCCTAGCTCAATATTCCTCTACCTATTTATATGTCAATTATCTCAAGAAAGCTTAAAAAAAAATTACTCTCCCTAAAAAAAAATAAAAATACCCATTCAGGTCAGTTAATGAGTAGTCCAGGACAATGAGACCATCACAGCATTCCAAAGAGGCAAGAATTACTATATAGGCAAGAATACCTATATAGTTATAACTATTTTCTATATCTATGCACAGTTTCTATTCAAAGGTATATAATAGTGAAACCTATTTGCCACATTACACAGTAAGAAAGATTTACTTAGAGGCATTCTCTATCACCAAGAACTCTGTCATATTCAGTCACAAGATAAAAGATATATTAAGATTTTTCAAACATTTTTCCATAATGATATTTTTGTCATGAAACTGTACCAAAGAAAATTTTAAGAAACTGCACAAAGCATTAAATTTCAGGACTACCATCAGGACAAATATAGATAATCACTAATCCAGGTTCATTCATTCAATTATTTGAATAACTAATACATAGAAGATACTGTGCTAGGCACTGTGCTAGACACTGTGGAGAAGAAAAATCTATATAACATAGGCACTGTGTTCTAGAAGCTCACAGATGAGTATTTCACAGGTAAATGTATCCTGAACCTAATTCTGCAATCCCAAGAGCTCAGAACATCCAGATATCAAAAAATATTAAGTATCACAGTGTGCCATATACTGTTAGCCTTTAAGACAAGTTATATATACATTAATTACAGCAACATAAGTGCTAGGGAAAAGTGAACAAATGCTTAATGCTAACTAATTAGGTCATAAACTAGATGCCCGAAATGATTCCTAAAAGACAAGTTTGCTGAGTCAAGATAGAGAAAAGGGCACAGCAAGCAAAGCAATGTTCAAAGACAATGTTCAAAGAAAGAAGCAGAAAGAGCATGGTACTCTTCATGGTACTACAAATAGTTCAGTAGGTCTACAGCATTTATCAGGAGAGAGATCAATAGGTACACCTTGGATACCTTTCTGAACGATCTGAATTTATTCTAATGACAAAGGTAAAAAAACAAGATCAGATAATCAGTCAGGTAGTGGTTTGAAAATTAAGACTAGAAGCAGGAAACCAGATAATAACAGTCTTACAATAATAACAATCCAGATAAGAAATGAAGGTAGACCTAAATTATAACTCAGTAATATTAGAAGTGAAGACAATTTCAAAGTAGCCCAATCAATAGAACCTAGTGGCTGAATGATGTGACAGATAAGGAAGATGGAGGAGGCAAGAAAAACTCACTAGACAACTGGGTGATATAAAAAACCAAGACAGACAGCAGGCACATAGTTGTGAATGAGTTTGTACAGACATGTGTGAATAAAACAGGTTTAAAGGAAAAGATGTGATGTTCGTTTTAGACATAATGAATTTTCAAAGTCTTATGCCATATAAATGAAAATGTTCTGAAGAAGCTAGTACTCAAAGTGAATGCAAAGGACTGAGGAGCTAAAAAAAAAAAAAAACCTGAAAGTTGACTATGAATAGGGAGTAGCTGAAGTAATAAAGATCTGCTGAGATCCCTGAGGGGCACTGTGTGGAATAAATGAGAAGAGAGTGAAGGACAGAGCTTGGGAGAGTTCCTGAGGGCAAGGTAACAGACAAGAGGTCCTCAAAAGAGACTAACAAAGAACAGTCTAAGAGCTAAGTTCAGAGAAAGAGGAATGGTCAACAATGTCAAACCCATCAGAGATCGAATAAGAACTGGTACTTTTGATAGTTAGGTAACCTTATCAAAAAGAGTTTCAACAGAACTGATGAAAGTGAATGGCAAAACAATGGGAATTGAGGGATGAATTAAAGGTAAAAAAGTAGCAACAGGGCGCCTGGGTGGCTCAGTTGGTTAAGCAACTGCCTTCGGCTCAGGTCATGATCCTGGAGTCCCGGGATCGAGTCCCGCGTCGGGCTCCCTGCTCAGCGAGGAGCCTGCTTCTCCCTCTGACCCTCCCCCCTCTCATGTACTCTCTCTCATTCTCGCTCTCTCAAATAAATAAATAAAATCTTAAAAAAAAAAAAATGTAGCAACAGTAAGTAGTAAGCATTTCTCAAATTTTATCGCAGTTTCCCAAACATATTGACCCTAGAACATTTCCTCAGTTAGCATTCCTTACTCCCAGGGTCCCAGAGTGAAAGAAACTTAAACATGGCATATTCACAAGCTAGGAGAAAGAAATAATTGTTGAGGGAGACATGTCCTAAATCTGAAAAGGGATAAATAACAGAATAAATTGTTAGAGGTAATAAAGACAGATTCTGATGAACATAGTAAAGGAACAACTGTTTGTCTGAGACAGGAGGAAAAACAGTAAGGAAAGTTATGAATGAAAATGCTGCCCACACATTAAAAGCTGCCAAATGAGACAATTCATTCTCATGCCCTTTTTCCCTCCTGTGAAATACACAAGTCATTTACTCAAAAGTGACAAAGAAGGGGTGAGTAGGTTTGAGAACAGTGTTAAAGGTTTAGAACAGCAGCTATAAAGGAGAATAAGAAGTGGGTCTGGGGGTCAGAAAGCAGTGTATACATACTAATACCATTTTACCTGCACCACAGTTCTAGAACTCTTCAAAGTCCTGAGGAACCCTGAGTAGAAGGTTTAAGTTTAACCTTAAAAATTCCAATCCATTCCATTCTAAAGCCCAAACAATCCCATCTCCTAGGGCCTAAAGTCTAGAAATCACCTGAAGTAACGCTAAAACTCAGCAAGTAACTAAAGATTGAGATATATCTGGTGAGTTTCAAAAACCTCTCTGGGATCTTAAAAGCACCAGTAACAAGCAACTAGAATTCACAGGAGAATTTGTGGGCCAAAAGATCTTAATGTGAGCATTCTTCTAATTAAATACTTCTTACAAGAAATGCCATTTAATCAGACCACAAGGCGAGCAAATGCCATCAAAAGAGATGTTGACAAGCATGAATCTCCTAATACAGCCAACAGTCCAACCATTCTCATTCACTTACATCACTCTGGGGGTAAGCTAAAACAACACTAATAATTTATGATCTATAACCCATTATTTCCAAAAGTCTGAGACAAAATGAATATGATTTTATTTAACCTGTCATTACTTCTAGGCAAATCTTAACCTGCAATACCCTGAGAAGTTAACAAAGCCATGCACTTCCCATCCTTTTATTCCAGTTGACACCAAATCCTTTTTTTTTTTTTTAAGACTTATTTATTTGAGAGAGAGAAAGAGAGAGAGCATGTATGCAGGGGGAGGAGCAGAGGGAGAGAGAAAATCCTCAAGGACACTCTCTGCTGAGAGCAGGGGCCGACATGGGGCTTGATGGAGATCACAACTCCAGCCAAAATCAAGAGTTAGACGCTTAACTGACTGAGCCACTCAGGCGCCCCTTAACACCTTAGTCTTATGGGAAAGATGAAAACACACTGTTATCCCTTCAAAAAAAGAGGGGGGGGGGCATTTTTTTTTTTTTTAAGATTTTATTTATTTATTTGAGAGAGAGAGAATGAGAGACAGAGCATGAGAGGGAGGAGGGTCAGAGGGAGAAGCAGACTCCCTGCCGAGCAGGGAGCCCGATGCGGGACTCGATCCTGAGACTCCAGGATCATGACCTGAGCCGAAGGCAGTCGCTTAACCAACTGAGCCACCCAGGCGCCCCGGGGGGGGGGGGGGGGCATTTTTAAATTAATTTTTAAAAATATTCAAGAGAGTTAGCATTAAAATGTGAGCCCCTAAAAGACAATTAATGTTACTGTCCCATCCTATATATAAAAAATATATATATACACACACACACATACATACCATGATGTCACATGCATCTGAATATAACTAATAGCACCCTAAATAAATATAAACAAAGACCGAGTTTTGGAGTGATAGGGTGAAACTGTTGGAATGGAAATTTATTTAATATCTACTATGTGCTTGGAAATCTGAATCTTCACAATTCTGTAAGGTAAGTGATAAAGTATTTCAATCCTAAACAATGGCATTTGAACTATATAATCATAGAACAAATAAAAAATTTGGAAATTGACATACAGATTGGTCAGGCAGAGAAATGGGTAAACAACCTAGGCAAAGACTGAAGAAAGATAAAGAGAATTTACACTTAGGTAAAATAAAGTACTCCTGATGTGGAGTCTCTGGTGACCTTCCATCTACCATCTGCTTGGTGTTTGGGCTAAGATCATGAGAAAAATACAAAATGGAGAAGCCCTGTGACTTAACAACGTCAAGAAGTAATTAAGACTACTACCAGGATCAGAAGATTAGAAAATATCAAGAATACTTGGACAAATGTTAAACTTTGAGTTTTAAAAATATAGAAGATTCTCTAACATTTCAAAAGAAATCACTATCCTCTGTTCTAAATCAGTTGTGATAATACAAACTAAGCAATAGTAATATGGTAGCTATAAATCCCAGAACCTATGATCAAATTTTTTAAATATATAAAAGTATTAGAATAAATTACCACAAATTACATATACTGCCTAATAAAAGGAAATTAAACAGTAACATTTAGAGACAAAATACATTAAGGGTACAAAAATAGTAATAAATACATGCTCAGTCTCAAATATTTACAATCCAGTGGGAAAAGGCAAACAGGTAAAGAAACTTAATATAAAACAATGAAATAACTCTTAAATATCACCAAGTGTTATAGAAACAGTAAAAAAAAAAAAAAATTCTTTCAGGCAAGTATTCACAGAGAAGGTAGTATTTGAGTTAACTCTTGAAGGAAAAAGGAGGAAAGATTTTTTTTTCAGGCTCTGTTAACAATAGTACAGAGATACAAAGATACAGAGAACTGACAACGTATTTCATATTATATGATATATGGAAGATTCCATTTGATTAGAATTTAGTATGTGTGAATGGTTAGAGAGATAGCCCTAGATAAGTAAAACAGATCCCAGGGGATTAGACAAAAATTATACAGAAGATACCCTTAGGGTATAAACTGTCAGTAAAGTTAAAAAAGGAAAGAAGAGGAAGATACTACAGAATTTTAAAGAACAGGGATTAGAGGCCTGGCTGGCTCAGTCAATGGAGCGTGTGACTCTTGATCTCAGGGTTGAGTTTGAGCCCCACACTGGGTGTAGACATTACTTAAAAAATAAAATCTTAAAAAAAAAAAAGTTTTTCTAAATTGCAACTTACATTGTTTGTCAAATGGGGATAATATGGCATTATTGTGGCAAAGCCTTAATATGATGGCAAATAAATTATCCAATGTACTGTCTTTCAATTAACAAACTTCAATAGTTTCCTTCTTATAATAAATGGTAGAATGTGAGAGATGACAGGGGAGAAGTTAAGATATGTAGCCTCAGGGCGCCGGGGGGCTCAGTTGGTTAAGCGACTGCCTTCGGCTCAGGTCATGATCCTGTAGTCCCGGGATTGAGTCCCACATCAGGCTCCCTGCTCAGCAGGGAGTCTGCTTCTCCCTCTGACCCTCCTCCCTCTCATGCTGTCTCTCATTCTCTCTCTTGCAAATAAATAAAATCTTAAAAAAAAAAAAAAGATATGTAGCCTCAGTGACTGGACCGGGAAGATGATAAAGTCATTAAAGAAGAACTACAAAAGAAACAGATTTAGAAAATAGGAAAATGCGCAAGTTTTAGATATGCCAAATTTGCAGGGACAAGTGGGATACATACCTACATGCAAAGATACCAGAAAGCACAAAAAATCTGAGTCTTTAACTTAGAAGACAGTCCTAACAGAAATAAGATTTTAGGTCTTAGGCATACAAGGGAAAGCAAAGAATGAGTGAGCCAAGAACAGGAGCTCATGAGGAGCTAGGGGTAAAACAAAGAGTCAAGACTGCAAAAAGGAAAGTTTCAAAAATAGTGAGGTGGCCAGCAGTTTTAAGTACTGGATAAAACTGCTCTATTTGGTAATTAAGGAGATCTCTGACAAATTTTGAGAGCAATTTCAGCAAAAAAAATTTTTTAAGATTTTATGTATTTATTTGCGAGAGAGAGAGCACGAGCAGGGTGGGGGGAGGACAGAGAGAGGGAGAAGAAGCAGGCTCCCTGCCGAGCAAGGAGCCCAACGTGGGGCTCGACCCCAGGACCCCGGGATCATGACCCTAGCCGAAGGCAGACGCTTAACCAACTGAGCCACCAGGTGCCCCAATTTCAGCAAATTTTGATGATACCAAACTGCAGACACTGAAAGAATAAATGGGTGGTAAAGAAATCAGAGAAAAGCATAGAATCAATTTCAAGCGTCCTCGAACAGGAACTCCACAAACATAGTAATGGAGACCTCATGAATATTATCAGTATTTCAAAGAGCCATATGAAAAATAAATTTAGCCTTCACCACACTATGAAAAACTAAGGAAAACAATAAATATCTTTGATTCTTTAATTAGCGTATTTTATATATACATATATGTATTTTTGTATGTATGTTTTAAATGAAAGCATGAATCACTGTTTTACAAATGTGGTAAACAGGCTCTCTCGTATCATGAGATTCTTGATGGAAAATAAATAAAAAGATTATTAAGTACTAAAAGATGGGAGCTCTTCAAAGAAACCCAACACTGAAGAGAATAAATGCAATTATGAATGATTCAGGTGGAAACCTTCAGAGAAAGTTTCTGTTGCTGTTTTTGGTATAAGGGTTTTGTTGGTTATCTTTTGATTTCAGAAGTGGAAAAACTTCTAAAGATGTTAGCTTAACACTAAGAAATCAATGTGAAGAAATGTTTGCAGTTCTAGAAAGAAAGGTAATTAAAGGTCACTGAGAATCAGATGGAATCATAAGGAAAAAGGACTGACCTTACCAATCCTGCAGTTATGCATAAGTTACAATCCATGGATAGAAAATATGTATGCACTCTCATCCAAAAACAAGCTGCCCTACAGAAGTTCAGTTAACGAGTTAGATAATTAAGCCAACCACAGCTCTAGTTCAATAGAGGGTATATCACATAGAGTTAAGAGAATTTAAAGTCTGACAAACATGGGTTAAAATGTCTGCTCCTCTACTGACTACTATTTAACCTTAATGTTACTTAGCTTCTCTGAAGATGTTTCTTCATTTAATAGTAATGTTCTCTCATAAGCTATTAGGAAGACCAAAAGAGACAATATATGTAAAGAGCTTAGCACAGTGCCTGGCACAAGGTAACCATTTAAGAAACACAGCTATAATTACTAAAATAAAATACAAATAAACATTTCTCTGACCTTAGGATTAAGAAGACCTAAGATTTAAAGGAAAGGAAACAAATGAAACAGGAAAGATTAATACATCTGGCTATTCATATTTTTTTATTGTGTAAAATTTTTGTGGACAAATATGTTAAAAAGCATCATACAAAACTTAAAAAAATGGTAACGAATAGGGGCGCCTGGGTGGCTCAGTCATTAAGCGTCTGCCTTCAGCTCAGGTCATGATCCCAGGGTCCTGGGATCGAGCCCGGCATCGGGCTCCATGCTCCGCGGGAAGCCTGCTTCTCCCTCTCCCACTCCCCCTGCTTGTGTTCCCTCTCTCGCTGTGTGTGTCTCTATCAAATAAATAAATAAAATATTTTTTTAAAAAAAGAATAGATTCACAAAAATTAGTTTTCTCACACAACAAAAAGGTAAAAACCCCAGAAAAAAAAAAAAGAAAGAAAAGAAAAAAGGTAAGGACATACCCCTTGCTCTGAATAAACAACACCAGGTACCTGGTTTAGGAATCCATGAATATAGTAATGGACACCAGATGGGCATTTTTCAATACTTCAACATGTGACTGATATTGTGAGGTGACACTGTCCTTCCAATATCAAACCAAGCTACTAAGGCATTCCTCATGTCCTTAAAGGAAAAGAACTATTTGAGGATAAAATAATAATAGTAGTTGAAATAGGAGATTCAGATAACATGAATTCAATCTTTCGCACATTGAAAAGCTTATCTATTATAACCTGTTTTAATTAAAAATAAAACATAATTTCTAGCATGTATTCTTATAGTAACCTAACGATTTTTCAAGCTGGGCTAAAAAAAGGTCCCTCAAAAGCTGGCAACAGGATAAGATGGGCAGCTGTGGAAAGGCCAAGTGGCTATACCCATGCATTTATCAGTGTTTTACCCCACAGCCTACAAGCAGTTCCAGTTCCACTTGTATCTCTTCTTATATAGTTAGGGTACAATTTATTCTCAGACTTCTTAAAACTGAAAAATAATTCTAACAATCCACATCAAATCTCTCTCCTACTAATCTAAAGACAAAAATTCAGTGAACTATATTGCTTTTCATAATTGACATATTCAAAACTTTCCAACGAAATTTTATGTGTATCATGATGTGGACCCTTCCCCACCTCCCCAGGTTTTCCTTACCTTTACAAAATACTATGAAAACTTCATTTGGGGCAGATACTATGCTTTGTAATATTTTTGGAGTAACTCCTTTATTTTTATGCCCAAGGCAATATAGATATTGCTATGGTATTAATACTGAACAGACCAAAATACTGTGGAACCCCTTCATAACACAAGGTTGGTGACAGAAATAAAACCAAGTTGTTAACTTTGTTATAGCTTTTCTGTGTGTGGTATATGTGTGTGGGATTACAGACTTTTGGCTAGCAATATATATTAAAAATACCCATGTATTCAGAAAGTTTGGGAAGAAAGATATTCTACTTCCATCTAAACTGAAATTTGGATTAATAGATCTATATTATACCATTACCAATTTTTTTAAATGAGAATAACTATAATCCAAATTAAAACTGAATCTAATTCAAATTATTTCACAGGTACTTCAGAATCTTATTCAAAGCTACTCTCTGAGTTATAAAATCCATTTTCATTATTCAGTATTGATAAGGGAGAGTCAAAGACTGAAATGTACCTGCCTTAACTCTATGACAGCATACTACTGAAGTTGGTTTTAGAGCCAATACTTAACAAGTTTGTTTACATATAATTTTTATTTAGTAAAAATGTACAAAAAGTAAACACATGAAGCTTCCTGTTATTCAGAGTGCAAATAAATGAGGCTTTCCATAATAAATTTTGTAATGATTTTTGAATATAGTACCCTGAATAACTTTGTGTATTAAAATAACTGAACTCTTTTTTGTTAACAAAATCCAAAAAGGTAAAACTAAATTTCATAAAAGAATAGGAAAGTATACTATAAGCAGAGAAAGTTCAAAAAGTCACCAAAGTCATTTAGTTGGTTAAGAGGCCACTGACCTTCCTTTGATTTAAAAAAAAAAAAAAAATCACCTAAGGATATCAACTAAGCCATCCAATCTCACACCCACCACCCCACACAGACACAGAAAGCAACCAAGATATTCACTTTCAAAAAATGTCTAATAAAATTATTTTTACCTGTAAATTGTTTTCTGTGACTCTGTTCCACCAAACCATATTGATGGGTACTCCTGATTTACACCTGTCAGCAAGGCAGCCAATAGGGTTCTTTGCTTTTCGTGCCTTTGATCCCATCGGAACTAGCCTCTCCTCCAGCATCCCCAGGCGATACTTCCTTGGCTAGGAAAAAGAAGGAAAGAAACCAAGCCACTCCTAACATCCCCCACACTAATCTAAACTAACATAACTAACATATAGATGATATCAGAAATGGTGGAATAGGAAACAAGTAAAATTTCTAAGACACTCCCTCTAATGTCCTTATCACCACCCACCATTTCCCAACTCCCGCCGCCCTCAATACACACCTCCAAAATAACCCACAGTCCTAATAGGCTGAACAACATATTGATATAAAGCAACAGACGTTTTAGAAGTATACATTATAATTCAATTTTATAAAAACTTAATGAATATAAATTAACTTATCAGCAAAGTTAAATGCTTTGCAAAATTTTTTCCACTGGCACTTACCTATTCTCACTGCAATATGAAGAAATGCTTCGAGGGCACCAAATACAGGTAAAAAAACTCTCCAAACTATATCTTTTTCTGCTCCATTTTGCTACCTTATTTCCTAAAGAGGAACTACCCCCACTTAAAAGAAGGAGCTAATTCCTAAGGAATGGATTTTTTTAAATTTTTTAAATTCTATGCACATTAGGCAAAAGTACAAGTCATTGTGTCTTAAGTGGGCATTCAACTTAAGGTACTAAATGAAATAAGCTCAAATTTTTAAAAAAAAATATACAACTTTCATGGGTCTTATAAGTATACCAGTAATGTAAACAGATTGATATTATATTTAGCTTGTCCAATAAAAGCATGAACTCATTGGCAAACATTATAATAAAGTTAGTAAACAATCTTACCAGAGGTTGGCAGGGCTTTTTTATATGTGAAAGTTAATGATAGTTTCCACCTTACCTCTCTTATTTATAGTAAATTTGCACTAAATTATATCTTTATGGGAATTTCTATATATATTTTTCCCTTTAAGGAATGCTGATCATTCTTGGGAAGGTAACTAATTTAAGACCTGAAATAAGAAAATCCATGTTTACTCACTGTTCTGTCTTAAGTCTGCTAAAGCAAATAGTTAAAAATAACTTTCTTCAGAAAAAGTGTCCTAGCCAGGCAAATATATAAAATATAATTTTGGCCAGTAGAGACAACTAATTTGAAGAAAACACTGATTTCTAAATTTCAAAATGACCTTGCAAATAATGCCTATGGAAATCATTCTATGCAAATTAGATTCTAACTACAGAAATGGGCATCTGTTAGTAGTCTTTGATTTAAGGGGGGAAAAAAATTAAACTTGCGTAAGAAAGGTAACTAAACTACCAACCCAATAATTATAGCAGTGGATAAAGTTTCATGAGGCTAAAATATTTCCATCTCTATGCACTCTTGCACCAATTCAATTACTCTTTATGTCTACATCACAAGCAACTTTTGTGGATGAGAATAAAAATGAACCCATCAGAACAATATTATAAATGAAAGAATTTTAAAGCAAGTTATTTCTAGTAATATAGCTCACAACTATAAGGCTTTGATACACAGCAGAAATACTATACCTTAATTAAGCTTTCACTAGTTTAAAATTTATATTTTAGAAAATGTCTGGGCTAAAGAATACCCTATCAGAAATGTTCAACACATCAAAGAATATTTATTTAAACAAAATAACAACCTATCAACTAGGATTACCACAAGGGCACCTAAATTCCAGTCATACATTTGAAAGCATGAAAACTATTGCTTTAAATGACCTTCTGGTATTCAGATCCTTCACAAATGCAGACTTGCTTTTGAGCTGGTCATTACAATAGCACAATTTATTTTCTTACAGCAGTGTACTAAGCAACACAGAAAAAAAGTATTTAAATAAATCCAATGTAGCATTCTCCCTCCCCAAAAGCTCTCATTATATGTTTCTCATTTTTCCAAAGAGGAATTCATCATTCTTCTCTCCACCACAACCCTCAAAAACCTGTAATTAGCCTAACGCCTTTCCTCTTAGGCAGAAGAGATCCCCAAACATGTGCCATTATAGATTTAACTTTCTTCAATAAATAGCAAGAGATTAAAATCTAATCCAGAAGTACAACCTTCTACGTGATACTGAATGGAAAGACCTAAGTATCAATCCATTTAAATTACCATCATAAGCAACAGAAGGCAAAATGACATCTGAAAAGGGATAGCAGCAACACAAAGCATGAAGGTGAGGCAAAAAGATTACATATTACTGCACAGGACATAAATTACCATAAAATCTCAACTGTAAGCTAATTTCCAAATTATTATTTATCCCTTGGGGAAAAAAATGTATGGTTCCACTAAACATCTAAGAAACTACTTTGCATCAGGAACTGTTCTAAGTACTAGAATACAGTAATAAATAAAACACACACTTTTCCCTCAAGAGGATGTAATATAGTAGGAAACAAAGTCATGCAAACAAAACATAGTCACTGTGATATAATAAATGCATATATAATTAAGGTACCAAAAGGGCAGAGACAAAGGGTTCACAGAGAAGGTGAATGCAATTCTGAAGAAAGAGTAAGTTTGCCTAGATGGAGGGGGGAGGGAGAGAGAGGTACTGTAGGCTAGGAAAAATGTATATGCGGAGGCATACAGGCACTATGGTGTTAGGTGAAAAGCTCAAGTAATCAGTCTACCCTCTAGAGAGGGCTAACCTTGAAGAGCAAAAGATGAGGCTTCAAAGCAATGAAAAAAACTGTTCTATATCCTATGCCAAGGACTTTAGACTTCATTCCACGGGCAATCAGACTTCAGTCCATGGGCAATGGGGAACTCTTGAAAGCTTCTGAATGAAAATTAAAGTGGAAACAGGCACACAAACCCGTGGACTCACAGTAATCCAGGTTAGAGTTTCTCAACCTCAGAACTACAGACTTCCAATAATTCTTTGTTGTGGAGGCAGTCCTGTGCATTGTAGGATGTTTTGGCAGCATCCCTGGCCTTTAACCTATAGACGCTAGTAGCACCACAGTCCCAGATGTGACAACCAAATATATCTTCAGTGTCCCGGGGGGACAAAACTGCCCCCATTTGAGAATCACTGGTGTAGGTGAAGGATGTGAACTCAAGGGAACTGAAATGGGAATAGAGCTAATAAAGCCGGGTTGGGGAGACACCTGCTAGGTTAATAACAACTATAGGTGATTGAAAGTGGGGGCTAAGGAAATCGGAGAAGTCAAATAGAAGATGAAGAAATAAAAGGGACAAACAAAATTTTATGGAAAATGTTTACTAACCCCTAAAGTTATAACCCTAAAATTCTGAGATCTGTAAGATCCAAACCCCTCTACTCCAAAGCAAACAAAAGCAACAGCCCTCTTCCCTTTTCCTTAGCTTCCAGTAATCCTTTCCTAGACCAATGTTGAGAATGTGAGAGTTAAAAAAAAAACAGTTATGGGGGGCGCGTGGGTGGCTCAGTTGTTAAGCGTCTGCCTTAGGCTCAGGTCATGATCCCAGGGTCCTGGGATCAAGCCTTACATTGGGCTCCCTGCTCGGCGGGAAGCCTTCTTCTCCCTCTCCCACTCCCCCCTGCTTGTGTTCCCTCTCTCGCTGTCTCTCTCTCTCTCTCTGTGTCAAATAAATAAATAAAATCTTTAAAAAAAAAACCAAAAAACAGTTATGTCCCCTTGTTGATCCTCCATTCTTGATAGCCTTGCCCCTCCATGGAATTCTACTTATGGAATGGAAGCATTTGTAAATGTCCTGTCCTATTGATAAATAACCAGCTTTTCTACCCCACCTCCTAGTAAGTCAATATTGTACATCAAAATTCCCAACCTCTTTTTGTTCCTGTAGTAAAATATCCAGCAGGGCTAAACAATTCCTCCCTATCTCTCCCCACCCCACTCTAGTTAAACAATTTTTACTTTAAGTCTCAAGATGTACTACAAGAATGAATTTTTATCATTCTTCACAAAATCTAAATAAACAGTACAATAAGACAGTAGTTGAAAATAGTTTTACCCTTTATACTGGACACTAAAAAAAACAGGTTAGGCCTGAACAAAAGTATTCAAGGATCCTTTTGTATTCAAACTATAGCGAACCTATGAATCTCTGGGGATGTTATTAAAATAAGGATTTTGATTCAGTAGGCCTAGAGTGAAGCCTGAGACTCTGCATTTCTAAAAGGCTCCCAAGACTGCTAGTACTGCTGATCTGGTGACCACACTTTGAGTAGTCAAGTTCCAGAGAATGTCATAGAAAAAACCTAGATGAGAAACTACTGGTCTAGACAGAAACTGAAGCCACTCCCTGAAATAAAAAGAGAGAGAAGTTCAATAGTTCAACATCCCAAATCCTTAAAGCTTGATCTAGATACTTAGAACCTTCAAGACTATTACTCGTGTAGCCCCAGAGCCCTGGCTCTTCAAAATTTCTTGCCCTGGTTCATAAAAGCCATTTCCAATGGTTTAGGTCTAAGGAAATCCACCTTCATTCCTTATAATTGAGGTAAGTCTCTATGTCGAAATAAAGAACAGTAAAAGCTAATTTTTAGGACTGTTTGAGTTCAAAAGTCTAAATGTACACACATTTTTTTATACATTCATTCACTCAACATTTCAGCATTAGGCTCTATGCCCTTCTTCCTAGAAATACAAAGCTAAGATATATTCTCTTCTAAAACTTCACATTCAAGCCAAAGAAAAATCTATAAATACCATGCTTATAATAGAAAATGTAGTTAAAGCTACCAAGTAACAGACCAATTTTTCAGTGCACAATTCTTTTGGTACAACGGCAAAACAACAATGCTTTAACAATGCTTCTACAATGCTTCATTATTACCCGTCATGTGTTGTTATATGTCATTATCTAATTAGTAATAAACTAGAAATCAAATTGTTATCCTACTACAAAAAGTTTCCACTACCCTGAACTTTAAAAACTCCTTCTGAACATCAAAAACACAATTGTGCTTTCACCCTTTATACTCTGAAAACAAGGAACGATGATTTAAAGTTACTATGAATGACATTTTTGGATGATTTGCATTTTATTAGTCACAAGAGCCTCATATACTTAGAAAATAGTGGTACATATGTATGAATCTCTTTTCAGATAATGCTTAGTAATTACATTAATTCACGACCTTTTGCTGTAATAACTCAGCAACCAACCTCCTGCCACTCCTGACGGTCTCAGATCCACTAATAGAAACCTCTGGTCTAGAATCTACTACATATTTATTTGAAAATAAACCTGTATTTCTTTTATAACCTCTTCTAGCTCACAATGGTCTTCCCTCAATTAATGAAATGTCTTGGTATTGTAGCACATTGGTAATTACGAGAACTAAATATGAGATTGTAATTCCATTAATTCGGTGGTTAATCTAAAGTCACTGGGAAAAACAGACCCCGAACTGAATAAAAAATAAACTAATTTTCATATAATCATCAAGACAGGGAACTATACCTCTACCTAATTTATTACCTGGATCTTAAAGGCTCCTACACCTAATTAATTGAGAATATTAAATCCAGACCTACAAATCACTGTAGCGTGGGCTCCAATCATTTTCTCCATAGGTAAAAGACTTAGAAAGTCAAAAACAGAGCAAGTCAGTTGCAAAGATTATACTGTATTTTGTCCTGTCAATTCATTATCATTAATTGTGGGCTTTTTGTGAAAACATATTAGGTTCCTTAAGTTTTCACTGTTCAAATAAAAACAAGAGTAGGATGCAACAGGCAAGTCAGTCTATAGAAAAACAGGCTCATTGTTAAGACTCAGTGACAGGTAAACATCTGTAAATGAAAAAGACCTTTTAATCTGTGGAATCAATGTACAGGATGACAGGATGAAAACAGACGATACTGCTAAGTAAAAACTGATCTAAATTACATCAAATAAAGCAAAAAAGGATTTACATACACATGCAAACATATTTTAAGCTCTACTATGAGTCAGTCCCCCGATATTATCTGCATAAATTTAAGAAAGCCTACAAAGCAGTCATTACTTTTGTCCTTAAAATCTCCATATTACAACAGAGTTCTACTCCAACAAAATCAAGATCAGCTGGAATACTCTTGCTAAGCTTCTTTCAATTTCAAAAGAACTAGAACACCAAACTGCAACTTCTTTTATTCTTTTGCTTTAGAATGGAACTAGAATATAAAATGTAGATAAATAAAATATCATGCCAAAGTTATTTTAAGTGAATGTGAGTAAAGGTGTTTTTTTTTAAGTCATGAAAGTTATTTCCACAACAAACAATTGACTAATAATTTTAAGTTTTTATCATGTGTTTCAGTACCTTATCAAAACCAAAGATCATGCTAAAATGCCTATTCACTTGTTAGCAAAAGGTTCCCTTTTTATTTATTTATATGTGTACCCTTGCTTAATCTTGAAATGTAACAGAGGATCTTCAGATCTGCTAAATAATATACTTGGTATTACTCTACTATACTCTAATATACCCTACTATAATTGAACTTAAAATAAGGTAGTGGTTAATCAAAAGTAATCTCATACACATCCAGAAACTAAGATAAACATGTTTTAAAACTGCAGAATCATAAGCAGTAGAAGACTGGAACAACCACCACTTGATAAGCACAGGGCACTATGCCAAGCACTTTATACCCATTATGGTATTTAATCATCATAATTCTGTGAGACTGGCACAATTGCAGAGCCAACTTTACAGATGAGAAAAGTGAGGCTTAGAAGTTAAAATAACTTGCCTATAACCTCACAACTAATGTAATGTTGGGCCCTGGAGTTTGTACTCTTAACTATGATATTCTGCCTCCAATCTGAAGAAAGCTGTTCCATATTCTGTAACATTCCTTAACATATTTCACTCTTACGTTGGTCTAGCTAATCCTAAAATGACCAAATACCAATTTCTAAATGAATCAATCTCTTTGAATCTAACTGGCACAGATAGGATCAATGAGAAATAAGAGCTACAGAGCCCCCATTCAAAGAAATAAAATTAAGCAGGTTCCTGTCCCCATTTTCAAAGTTCATGGAAAAAAACAGTGGGAATTAAAAAGAGTTTGGGAAATTACACAGTTTGGGTTAAATTTAAGCTAAAACTTAGGCTAGCATGTTTGTGATGAGAATTCTAAACTCACCTTTACTAATTCATTACTGACCCCTACTTCGCAGGAAAATAGAGGTAACCACCAATAATGCCAAGCTATTAAGATCAGCTACTCCACTTTGTAAATACAATGATCAGAGAAGAGTAAAAAGAAGCCAACCACATAATCTCAGAGTAAGCTGCTAGTTCCTAAAGCCAAGTAGCAAAAGCACCATGGTTTTATAAGCTGTCATTATTAGGTAAGTCAAATGCCCAAAGCTAAAACAAAGTAAGGACTTTAGCCAACAGTATTATACACTGTATGTAAAAAGCATACTGTTTCCGTTCACATGTTTAAATATGGTCAAGTATCAAACACCAAACCACCATAAACCTCTAAAAAAAAAGACCTCTAAAACAAAAATCTGCCATGAGATCTTTTATAATCAGTCAATAGAACAAAATTTCCTTACAATCATAAATTTGAAGATTCTTTCTTGACTCAACAAAAGCCAAGGGATGACTGCACACAAAGTACCAATTAAACTAAAATGCACAAAGTAGTACATGGTTGAACTGCTGATTTGTTACAACAAAATTTAATCTGTTCTTACCAAAGCATATCTTTATCTCAACACAATCTTGGAAATCCAACCTGGAGGGTTGGATTTATTTAGCAGGAAAACAAACTTAACTCTTTCAAAGTTGAGCCCTTTCTATAGGAACTAACATATTTCTAAACAAGTTTGAATCTAATGTTACTTGCACAGCATTTCAAAGAAAAGAACAGATCAAGACTGGAGGTAAAAGCAAAGAAAGAATGTGACATTTAAATCTGACAATTAAAATGCAGAGAAGGTTGAGAACATATCCATTTACTAAGGGAAGTTAATTACTATAGATCATTAGCAATAAAAATGACAGTAGATTAAAATTACATGAAAACATTGACAGTCTCTTCAATTTAAAATCACTGACTTGGCAAATAGAGAATTACCACGTTATTTTAACAAAATGAGCTTAATATTTTGTTATTTTTAAATGTACTTAATAAGAAATCATCAGAGTAAGTGTGACGTTTCAAAAGCGACAGCATAAATCAGTTGTGAAACTGAAGACCAAAAATAAAATGGGGAGAGGGATTGAAACATCCGATAGAAGAGGTTTAAATCTCTAACACACACAGAGCTTACAATGAATTTAAAAAGAATAGCCAAATAGAAAAATGAGCAAAGGACATTGAAGAAACACCAAGAGCCAATTCACATAAATGAGAAGTTCAACAGCACCAGAAATCAAATTTAAACAGTAAGTGGGGTTTTTGCCTTATACAATGACAAAGATACGAAATACTTTCACATCTCTGTGTTTTCAAGGCTCTAGGAAAACCAGCATCTGTGAGTAGGAATATAAACATGTGCAACATTTCTAAAAGGCTATCTGTCAAATATCAGAAGTTTAATTGTATATTCTTTCCCTTGAAATTGTGTTTATGGAAATTTTTACTGAGATAATCACATAAACGGAAAAAGAAACAGGCATAAGGTCAATGTTTTACGTCCTCCCTACCCCCCCCCGCATATTACCAGTAGCCTTTCTTTCCACTACCTATTTTTCACCTTACCTAAGACTCATTTTATCTTTCATATTGTCCTAAAGGCTTTTTGTTTTCTCTGAAATGTAAATAATTATCTATATCCATTCTAGATAAATTACTTGATCTCCCAAAACTTCCATTTCCCAGTTCTGTAAAATGAGAAAAATAATCACTCTCAAAGACCTGCTGGGGTGATTAAATAAAACATTAATTTATGAAAGAATTATTTAAGTTTACTATATTACCTGGAACAGATACAGAAAATCATTATCAATATAAATAAAATCAAGTTTCTTTCTGTCTGCCAATACATCGTGAGAAGTCCCCAGATAGCTTTTCACCAAATTTGAAGCATGTGTTTGAGAAGCTAACAGCTATGTGGAGAGAAGGCAAAAAAGAAACGTGGGAGGAGAAGAGACCTGAACACCTCAAAGAAAAGACAGACATCCTCAGAGCAGCTGTAGGAGAACCACTTCTCCAGTTGACAATTATAACACAGCCTGATCCAGAGTGAGTGGCAACAGATATTTATTTATTTAACAACAGTTAACAATTCCAAACAAGGCTAGAAAGGTTTGGCTAATACCATGTTTTACTACAATGAGAACTACCATTTACTGGGCACTTCCATGCCAGGAAATATATTTCATTTAGTCCTCATAACAACTCCACACGGTAGGCACAAGGTATTATTATTATTCTCATCTTGTGAACGAAGAAAGAGAAAGGTTTAACTGAGCTTAAAGACACAATGATAATCAGTGAGGAAACTGAGACTCAATTCAGACTGCCTGGCATCCAACTCCAAACCCTAAAACTTTAACCATTATTCAATACCTAGTGTTGGATCTTTGAGAGAAGTAAAAATTCACCAAGAGGCTATGAGCAAGTTATAAACAGTAACCATGGGTGCTTCCCTGCCTAGAGGAACCTGGACTCCAACAACTCAACCAATCCCATATGGACCCATATGTTATCTCTAAATCTACAACCTCACTACATCTGGCTTAAGTTGGGAGAGGACACATTCCCACAGCACGGCAAGTGGAGATGAATGGAGGTTTAGTCTACTCCAGTAAAAGAGAATAGCTCTGTTTAATTTGTAATTCTAAACACAATTTTCCATAGAAACATGACTTGCACAATACTCATAGGTAAATGATACTGATGTGTCTGACCTACAAATCTAAACACTAAGTAAAACAGTATTTGAGAACATATACAAAAAGTTTAAAAACCGTGGTTTTACAAGTCAACTTTTATATTGCAACTTCCATTAAGATTTCAGTTATTTTTCACTATCTTCTCCATTTTCTCATTTTTTATTTTTCCTGAGATCAATACTTGACTTGATATTCCAAAATAAACCTAACCATCAAAAGCATTAAGGAAGGATTTACATTCCAAATTGTCTCTGCCATAATTCTATTAATTTCTCCAAATTTACTTTAGCCTTCTCCATAAAAGAACCCTACCATAAATACTCTCATTTCCTTGTTACTCCATATTTTGTTCCTGAGAATAGAAACAGTGTAGAAGTCATCTTTTGAAGACATGAGAACAGAAATGTTACAAGAAAAAATTTAAAAGTCAAATTAATGAGAAAACATACAATATATATCACCAGTAAATTTTGTAATAAAGATGGCTGAAAGAGGAATGTATACTCTTGAGGTAGAAAACAGTGGGAAGGAGGTTCCAAACTAAGATAAAACATGCAAGGAAGCAGCGAAAGTATTACTAGTGAACTTTGACCTCAAGCAGAATAATCCAGAGCTGGACCTCCAAAACCTACATCTCCTCACAAATAAACCACCAGCAAATAAGCCAAACCCCTTCTGATCCCACTTCCTTCATCCTAACAGTTCTAAAATCAAGAACAGAAGAAATAAACAGGATACATCACAAATCTTTGTCCCCTAAGCCCAAAGACTTTAACTTGTTATTAAAACCTTAAAAATTTACAGAAGTGAAAATATGTTATCCCAATACTAGAAATAAAGTGCAAACGTCCAGGTAAAGCTGCATATTGATTGAAACATCTTCGTCAAGTACAACTAAAACAAGAAGTATAAATTACAGGCACCAGAGCCTTTTTGCTTTAATGGGGGGGGGGGGAGGCGGAGCCTGAAAAGAAAAGGACTCTTGATGGCTTAAAAAAGAGGGCAGAGAGGCTAAGAAAGATACACAAGGGGAAGTCAATAATGTCAAATACAAATTTTGAGGGCTTCTCACTCTGCTTAGGACTTGTTTCAATCATTTGTGGTCACCCTACATAAAAATTCACAGCTTAGCAAGAATACCTAGTGAGATGTCATAGTACTAATTCACTTCATTTATGCATATCTGTATTTCAACATCTAACTTTGTTATAAAGATACTTTCTTCCCAAAGGATTCTTACCCAAAACTGTACTGTTCTCTAGATCACACTTGTGATTCAGGGTGACTCTCCCCTCTTTTTCTGTCAAGCCAGTTCGCAGCTTCATCTATCTTGCTATTAAGGTTTCCTCATGTATTACTCTCAAATATATTAGTCTCATTTTCACCAAAACTCCGTCTCCAGTGTTTTGGGAGACTTAACTCTCCCACAGAGTACACAGCTGTAATTCAATTTCTTCCACCGCCACCCTTGGCCAATGGTAATTTTACAAAGTTTCAAACACTGGTTACTTTCCCTATCTATAATAGTAAATATATCTAATGTAGAAAAAAAAATCAGTGCTTCTCAAATATCAGTTGTGAAATATCATGATGATTTAATAATAATTTCCTAAATATCACAGCTGTCTATTTTATAAAGTAAAAGTGAGTTAGTAGAAAAATGAGCACATATTTGAATGTTGCAGTATCAAATTATTATAGAAGTTTCTAAAAATTTACTTTCAGTTTTTTAACTTACTTCCCTATAGACAGGTCACAAATACTTCAGGGACTAGCGCCAGTCCCTGGACATGAGCAGTACTGCCCTAATGCGTATATTCTCAGTATACAACTCTTCCGGAAGTTTGTCACACACTTCACAACGATAAAGCAGCCGAGACAAATGGCTATGAACCTGTTTAATACTGTTTTTCACATCCCACATTTTACTTCAACCCGTCCCTGTAGATATAAGGCCCTCAGTCATAGTCTCTTCACTCATCTATGATAGAATTTAAAAATTTGCTGAAGATCCTAACTCTCTACTTGTAATCAAGCAGTATCTTCTGATTGAGTACTTGCTTCAACATATTCCTCAACTTCAAAAAACCCCAACTCAAAACATCTTTTCACCATAAACGCTTCTGCATCTAGAGAATTCGCTCCTATTTAGCAATCATCAGATATTTAAATTACCACTAATTAATATGCTGTAAGTAGGTTCATGTATTGCCTCTTCAACTAGACTTGAGAGGAGCAGTAAAAACATCAATACTCTTTTTCAATTTTCCACATAGTACATAGTAAGTCTACTTACAGTAAAAACAGTTGACTAATCTGGTCCCAATAATTCACATACTCACCAGGCAAAATGCAGCATACCTGGCCCAAGGACTGGCCCGAATGAGATTTCCAGAAAATAATTTAGCTATGATACAGTAGTAGGTATGGCCTAACTATCTGTTCTCCAATATCATTATGAAATAAAATGTCTGAGTAATCATGACAGCCTGCTTAGATCAACCAAGAATTATATTTACCTAAATCTGAGTTACTTCCACTAAAATTGCTTCATTAAACAGACTTTAAGAATTACTACAGTAAAAGAAAGTCTACATATGCCTTCAATTCGCAACATGTAGCATGCAACACTCTTACGCTAAGAGTTTTTCTAACACAAATAAATTTTAAACCTCAATTCAACCATTAACAATTTTAAAACATACGCAACCTGTCCCAACATAGATTCCTAACTATATAGTCCACTACTGGAAAAAAAATCTCTTACGTCCCTTCATATTATTTTAAATGTAAATGGCAAGAAAATATGGTCCTTCAAAGATATACTACGTGAACCCCAAATTTCTAAGTAGAGACTAACACATAGGTCCTTTCAGTTTAGAGAGATACTGAATTTTAAAGTTGAAAGACAACACAGCAATTATCCAGGCCATGTTCATCATTTCATGGATGTAAAGATTACAGCCTAGGAAGCTGGCTTAAGGTCACAAAGCTAGAGATCCAGGACCTCAAAAGTTCCAACACAGTGCTCATTTCACCACATTAATCTGCTTCCATTCCAAATACTGAGGTCACATTGGTAATAACATTTCCTTTTACTACTTTCTTTACTAAAATGAATTTTAAAAGAACAGGCACTATATATCCTCCTTTTTCCAATCTCCAGAGATTTTTACTATTTTCTCAAAAACAGATTTGAGTAGCTCTAAATCATATATTTCAACTTTAAGGTACAGTCCACTTAACCCTCATATTAGGAACACTTTTTAAGTGTTTATCTGCCATTCTAGTCTTACTTTCTACTCATATATCGGAAATGGGACTTAACACAATTAACTGATTATTAAAAATGTGAAAAAGACATTAAGGGGACCCCTAAAACTACTTAAGGGCTTTGTATTTTTCCTTACACCAAATAGCTCCAGATAATTTGATTTCTAGCTTGTATCTGCTTTTCAGCATTTCAGTTTCCTTCCATATTGATGGGCTTTTGCCTATTGTCACTTCTCACTGCTGCCAATGAGTCAGCCTGTGTCCAATTCTTTTCCACTTCTACTATAAGGATTCAGAAACTACATATTCCGATTTATGAGAATAGCATGTAAAGCAAGAGTAAATGTGTTCTTAATGATAGCCCATAAGGAAGTCTATAAAATCAAGCCCACACATTTTCATTTATCATTAAAAGCATTCTGTAATTACCTCCTTGATCTGATCTGTTTCAAAATGGAGATAATACTAGGTACCTAAGGTACTGATGTCATTTATACCTGACCCCATAATTCTTGAGAATATCTAGGCTTCTTGAATTTCATTTTATACTACCCTCTGATCAGATAACTTCCTAAAAGCATCTTAAACTTATATCAGTTTCCTAAAATTAATATTCTTTATATGGGGGGGTCTTTCTTCCATTACTCAGGAAACTGAAATTAGTTATAACACTGTAGTAATTTCCACCAAGATTTACAACCTCCTGAACATCTTTAGGGGCTATTGATCCTAATCAAAACTACTATCTTCTCTAGATTATTATTACTATTAACGTAATGATTCTCATTAAGATTCAAAGGCATCAAACTATAATAGAATTTCATTTCTCCTTGTCATAGAACTAAGTCCCTATAAAAAACTTCAAAATATATGCAAGGCCTATCAATCTCAATTCCAAATAAAATTAAATTAAATTTCTAACAACAAGAGATTTTAAACTGTTTTCAAACAGGTAGAACCAATTATGAAAAGTTGAAGATTTTTAAGGTTGCCTTGTAATGAGGTGTTTAAATTAGGGGAGAAATCTTTGAAATTTAGACAAAGCAGTCAAAAAATAAAGTTAAAACATGATTAATGTGCCTGTAAAGGGTCACATTAACAGCAACTACAACATTAAATTAGATGTTTTCTTGAAAACAGAATACATTAAAATAAAATGAGCAAAAGAAGGATTTCATCCCTTCACAAAAAAAAAAATCTCTATTTCATGCACAGAGACAAATAAAATTCTACATATATGAAATATGTAACAAAGAAAAGGTCAAACAAAAGCAAGAAAAATATCAGTCTATAAAAGGACCCCCCCAACTTAAGAGAATATTGACCATTATATAGGTGATAACCCCAGTATCACCTCTATATTCCCTTTAGTCTCACATAAGTTTCAACTTCACCTACCTTTCTTCTCTGAGAGATGTTGAGGGCACCAAAATCATTAAACAAGGATGAAGCAGGTGAAGTTAGAGGATCTGGAAGGTAAGTTACATAAGTTTCCACACAGACAACTCAAGTAACCCACAAATCTAATAAATGTTTAACTTGACAATGCTTATAACAGTAATAAAAATCATACACCATAGTAACAGTTAAACTCAATGCCTCACATACAGTGGATGTTCATAATACTTTCTAAGTGACTAAAACACAAATTAGAGAATACTTCTTTCAGCCAATACTCAGTACACATTTAATCAGAAGCTATATGGATTAGGGTGTATCTGTTTGCTTAGAACCAAAAGAAAAATCACACAGAAAAAAAGAAAAGAGGACTCTTAACCATGCTATTAGTAATGTGTTTAGGAAGGAAGGAAGTCTACCTGTAGTAAATGTTTGCATGCTTGAGACCAAATCATGAGAAAAATTATAAGGGGCAGTGAGGTGGGAAGGACAGTAAACCATATTCCAAGTGACTGGACTTGGATTTTAACACTTAGGCAAGGCCTTAAAGCCATCTACTCTAGAGAATATTCCATCCTTTTAAGTTTATCACCAGATATTTTATATTCTTATTAAAAATATAGGTAAATTAAGTTTTTAAAGATGGAAATATTACATGTTTCAAAACACAAACATGAATTCAAAGATTTTATAGTTTCAAAGTTCTATTACTCTATGGCCAGAAATTACAAACAAGTGTAACTCCAAATTGTTTTTCATTTAATAAATCAGAAGAGCTTCTGAAAAGGTGTGCATGATATACATGGAAATACTTTATCTTCAATTCTGAGCTCTAGTTAATCTTAAGTTTCTCATTAAATTAACTATAAAATTCTTAAAACCATAGTAAATGTTCTCATTTAAAGGAACCTTAAATCTCTTCATAATTCAATATAGACTGCTGCTTAATTTCTCCAGCTTTGTCTGCCTGAATTTTCATAGTCTGGTCCTTCATTAGAATTAACAACAATTTAATAATGCAAAGAAAGAGAAGCTAATAAAATAACAAGATGTAAAATATTTTTATGTAATTTATACATTCAAGGCACTTATAAAAATAGGTCATATTATTCACCCTTTATTCTACTTTTGATAGCATTTAAAAGTCAACATATAAACTCTATGGGAATGCTAAAAACATTACACTACTAATTAGTTTCTAATAATTTTATTCAACATAAAATGTTTCTTTTTTTCCTACAGCAAAAAAAGGTGAAATATCCAATTATTGATAGAAATTTGATACACACACATAAAATGCCTATCTCAGAAAATAATCAACATGCAAATTCCTATTCTCACCATTAATAATAATTGTCAGCATTTTACTGATGCAGAGTGTTAACACTCCATTGTTACATATTTTTAAGAAACCATTCTTGAACATTTGTTTTTAAAATAGGATACAGAAAGATACTTGGAAATTCCGTATCAAAAGCCTTAAAAATGACCATAATCTTTAAAACAGTAATTCCATGTCTAAGAATGTTTCCAAAAGCATAACTCAAAATATGAATAGATTCATACACATAGTCCAATATTAGAGTGTATACTTTAAAAAAAGTTTTAAAAAAATAGTTTAGTAAATTATGGAAATAAGAGAATTCAATTTATAATGATCAAGAAACAGTCATAATATAATTTAGAAGTACATCTAATGCAATCTTAAGTATCATGTATATACTTAGCTAAATATTATTACATATCATTTATGTATACATATGTATATATATTCACACTCAGACATAACCATTATTTGGAATTATACGGAATCCAAATAATATTTATTTGGAGTGAAAACAATAGATCATTCTTATTCTCTTCCTTATACCCATTTATAATTTTCAAGATTTCTACAATGAACATATTATTTTTAGAGTCAGAAATAGAAAGAGGGACCAAGTCTTACCATGGCCTGCATATGGCTTGGCACTGTCATTTAGAAGGCTGGGGGAGCTGCTACTATTAGTCATTCTCTGAAAAACAAAATAGATACACATAATATCACTGAGAAATACAGAATTAAGAATATTCAACCAATTCAGATTCTCTTTGCTTCTTCCCCTCTAATCCACTTCTCGTATTACTGACCCTCTAATCTTCCTATAAATGTCACTACGTGGATTACAATAATTCATGCAAAAATATCCAAATACTCTCTATAACACATCAAATGAAAATTTAACTCACTAGTCAGATATTTAAAACCAAAGTTGCACATCTATCCTGAATTGCACTTCCATAACTTATTAGATTGGGCAACATAAGTAACTATTAAGTCTCTTGTCTATAAAATATAAATTCCAATATCCATCTCAGAAGATGTGAAGTGACTATGTATAAAGTCAACGAATGCTTTCTAACATCCTCTCCTAATGCGTATTACTACTCATATACCTTATAGATTCTATAAAATCAGGCTATTCTCTGTTCTCTAAACATGTTCCATGCTTTCTTATACTCCATAGCCTCTAGTCTCTGATCCTGAAAGACCTTCACTCCATAGCCACAAAACACACAGAGGAGTGAAATTAGTCTCTTTCCATCTATCCTCTACACACTCCAATGCCATCCCACCCCACCTTCACCCTTGAAAGCTCACCCTGAATCCAACCGTATCCCACCTAACCTTATCAATTCCTAAAACCTTATCTCCTACTCAACACATTTAGGAATAAATGAAGAATCTAGACATCCCCCACCACTGGAATAAACTTCACTGTTTAGCGTCATATAAATTCATACTAAAGATACCTGCATCAAGGGATACTTTGTTTCCACTGGGCTTCCAAATCCATTGACTCCAATAAAGCTGGTGCTGAAATAGGAATCTGTGAGACTCGTATCAGTTAAAGCACCTCCATCTATTCCAGGAACTGAAAAATAAGGAAAATTCAAATATTTTAATTATTTAAAAGCACAAAATATTGATATAGTTTCTGTATCTCTAAATAAATTTTAAAGTCTCAAATCTCTGTCACACTTATTTTTATTTATCTGCTCATAACAAAAGGCAGGACCAAATAAAATTGGCTCAGATCTAAAAATCTGTTCATCAATGCTCAAGCTGACTGATTTCTTTCCCACAGATAAAGTATTTATTTTATATTAGTCATGTAAGCACCACCAAGCATAACATGAAAAAACAAACCACACTTGTCATTTCTTTTTCTCATCATTTTCTTTCTTTATCTTTGCAAGAAGACAGAATATAAAACACTGCAATTTCTCCTGTGAACCTTCATAAAAGAAACAGATTTAAGTTTCTCAGTACTGAGAAATTCTGTTAAACTCTTAACCTATCTTATGAAACAGACCAGCAGTCTCACATTAACTCATAATTCAGTAAAAACTATTCTGCATATGTAGCAATGAGATAGAGTTCAGGAATACAGATAAGCTGTTGATTTTGGGATAGGTGAATACAGAATGATTATAACTAGTAGGACAATCCATGATATATCAACAAAGTAATGGACAATCTGTTGTAGATGCTATCTCTCTGTAACTACTTGGAATGCTGCTATTTTCCAAGCTGCCAGTTAAGTACAAAGTTGTATGCTTTACAAATCAGCTAAGCTCAAAATAGATTGTCCTCTTCTAGGCATAGCCTCTGAGAACCACTGAAACCACTCCAACCCCCAACTAAGTAGAAAACTAAACAAAATGCTGATGGCTGAATATAGGGTGCTATGATCTGAATTTCTGTATAACCACAAAATTCCTATGTTGAAATCCTAACCCCCAAAGATAATGGTAAAGGAGGCAGGGCCTTTGGGAGGTGTTTAGGTCACGGGAGCGGAGCCCTCAGGAATGAGATTAATACTATAAAAGACACCTACAGAGATCCCCAGCCCCTTCAACCATGTGAAAACACAAGGTACCCATTTATGAACCAGGAAGTAGGTTCTCACCAATCACCACACAAAATCTACCAGTGCTATGATCGTGGACTTCCCAGCCTCCAGAATAGTGAGAAACACATTTCTGTTGTTTATAAAACATCCACTCTGTGGAATTTTATTCTAGTGGCCCAGACTAATACATAGGGATTCCTTGGAAAGCAATCTGAGGTAATTTTTAGTCTCTATTTTTAAGATTTATTTCACAAAATGTCCACAATTAAAATGTATTCCTTTTATAATTACAAAAAGATAATTTATAATGGTATGTGTACTTTTAAAATGATAATGAGGCATTCAAACTTTAAACCAAAGGATCTTATAGTACCTAAAGAATCAGAACTTATACATCTGTCAACAGTTACCATATAAATGTGTATGATGATAACCCACTTTAAAAAAAACAAATCGTAATAATTAATGTCTGGGATTTATTAATACTCTAGCAAATCAAAAACTGGGAAGAGAGACAAAATAAAACTGGCAAAATGCTGGTCCTTGTTAAAGCTGAGTGATAGGGGATTATTATATTCTCCTCTCTACTTTTATCAAAGTTTAAAATTTTCCATAATAAAAGGTTGTAGAAAATAAGGTTAATAAATAATGGTATGTATCATAACTGTTTACAATGTGAAATGAAAAGGGAATGCATTTTTATTTATAGTATAATTAGTGTGCTTACATATATACACACACAGATTATAAGACTGTATATATATACATATATATATACACACACACACACAAAATTTTAATCTCATGTTATTTGGTTGATTGAATGGGAGAGATCAGTCTTTTCTCGTATTACTTTTCTATAATGTAGTTATTTTTATAACGATGATGACGACAGAGAAATCCATAAGGGGAGAAGTTCCTATATTCCACCAAAACCCTTATAGCATCTCTTCCTAATAAAATAAAATGGCTTTCAAAAATAAGAGTACAATTCCAGAGTTAAATTATTTTTAATATAGCATTTTTATTTCAATTTTTTAAAATTTTAAATCCAATTTTCTCTTTTCTTCCTATGTTATAGAAGCTAATACAATAAAACTATTATTGAACTTGCCAGAATTTAAGTGTCTATGGTCAATGTCTTACCTTAGTAGATTTTAAGCAAGATCCACTGGACTAAAAATAAGCACCTAAGCATAACAAAATACTTGCAAAACAAATGAATATTAAACTGTCAGAGGACAATAAAACAATCTTATAAACATCCCATCCTTTATAATACTTTATCATTTAGAAATATAGTTTGCCCTAATTTATTACCAAATTTCTGGTAGTGATTGAGTCTCACTATATTAAAATTGGTTTACATTCCTTTAGAATACACAACTTTGACAGAAGAAACTTTATGCTCCCTAACAAAGAAAAAACTGACTGGGCTTAACAAAAAAAAAAAAAAAAAAGAGGGAGGAAGGGAGAGGGTTAAACATGGCCAGTAATTAGGGTTAAAAAATTAAACATTCCACATAAAGACCCAAACTATAAACAACTGGAAGAAAACACAGGGAAGAGCTACTTGACATTGGTCTTGGTAAGAATTTTTTTAATGAGACACCAAAAGCACAAGCAACAAAAGCAAAAATAAACATGTAGGACTATATCAAATGAAAAAGTATCTACAGAGCAAAAGAAACAATCAGCACAATAAAAAGGCAATCTATGAAACAACAAAAAATATTTGCAAGCCATCTCTCTGATAAAGGGTTAATATCCAAAATGTATAAGGAATTCCTAGAACTCAATAGCCCTCCAAAAATATCCAATTAAAAAATAAGCAAAGGACTTTGAATAGACATTTTTCCAAAGAAGACACACAGATGACCACCAGGCACATGAAAAGATGCCTGATATCACAAATCATCAAGAAAATACAAATTAAAACCATAGTGAAATATCCCCTTACACCTGTTAGAATGGCTATTATCAAAAGATAAGAGGTGGGCGCCTGGGTGGCTCAGTTGGTTAAGCGGCTGCCTTCGGCTCGGGTCATGATCCTGGAGTCCCTGGATCGAGTCCCGCATCGGGCTCCCTGCTCGGCGGGGAGTCTGCTTCTCCCTCTGACCCTCCTCCCTCTCATGCTCTCTGTCTCTCATTCTCTCTGTCTCAAATAAATAAATAAAATCTTTAAAAAAAAAAAAAAAAAAAAGATAAGAGGTAACAAGTTTTGGCAAAGCCATGGAGAAAAGAGAATCCTTGACCACTGTCAGTGGGAATGTAAACTGGGGCAGCGACTACTGAAAACAGTATGGAGGTCCCTCAAAAATTAAAAACAGAACAAATGATTCAGCAATCTTACTTCTGGGTAAAGTAGTTCCCCCCTCCCCCTGCCTTCTCCAAGGTTTCACTTTCCATAGTTACCCATGGTCAACCTCAGTCAACCACATGGAAGCAGATGATCCTCCTGACATATCATCATAAGGCCAGTGGTAACCTAACACCATGTCACAATGCCTACATCATTCACCCTACTTCATTTGATCATGTAGGCATTTTGCCAACTCACATCATCACAAGAAGGGTAACAGTACAATAAGATATTCTGAAAGGGAGAGAAACCACATTCACATAACTTTTATCACAATATATTGATATAACTGTCGTATTTTATTATTGTTCTTAATCTCTTACTGTGCCTAATTTATAAATTAAACTTTAGTATAGGTATGTATGCATATATACGAAGAAGTATAGTATATATAAGATTCATACTATCTGTAATTTCAAACACCCACTGGGGGTACTGGACTGTATCCCCTGCATATAAAAGGCCTACTGTATCCCCTATAGATAAGACAGGATTACTACTTTGTATATATACAAGGAAATGGAATCACGATCTTGAAGAAATTTCTGCACCCCCATGTTCACTGCAGCATTACTCCAAGACATGGAAACAGCCTACGTGTCCATTGACAGATGAATGGTTAATGAAAATGTGATATCTATATAGATAATATATATGTGTAAAATGTGGTATATACATATGTATATGTGTATGTATTCATACACACACACACACACACACACAAAATGAACTATTACTAAGCCATAAAAAAGAAGGAAATCCCGACATTTTTGACATCATGGATAGACCTTGAGGGCATTATGCTAAATGAAATAAGTCAGAGAAAGACATAGTGTATGTTCTCACTTATGTGGAATATAAAAGAGCCAAACTCAAAGAAATAGAACAGAACAATGGTTGCCAGGGACTGGGAAGTGGGAGAAATGGGGAGATGTCGGTCAAACTTCCACTTCTAAGATGAGTAAGTTCTGGGGATCTAATGTATATCATGGTGACTATAATGAACAAAACTGTATTATATACTTGAAAACTGTTAGAAGAGTAGTTTAAAAGTTCTCACCACAAAAAAAAAAATTGTAATTATGTGAAGCGATGGAAGTGTTGACTATCCCATGTGGTAATCATTTTGCAGTATATACTTGTATCACATCATCACGTTGTACACCTTAAACTTACAGATGTTATATGTCAATATCTCAATAAAGCGGAGAAAAAAAATTCCACATATATACTTACACTTAACTTTTCCTATTTTGGAAAGAAGAGAATGGGATTTGATACTTCCAAGAGTAGTTAGGAAAATCACTAACCTATGATACATTATTCTATTCTGTATACATCATGAAGATACTAATTTTTTTTAAGTTACTAAGAATAGACCCATATCCTACCTACCTTATGAGATGCACAAACAGAAAAGGTGTGTAGAGTACTTTTAAAGTTTAAATTACATAAGCATAAGACACATTAGAGAATTTAATTACCAAGACTAGATAATTAACTTTTCACTACTTCAACCCCCTATTTTTGCAATCCACTTTAAGTAAACTTTACACCATCTCTATGGAATAATAGTTTGCAATCCACTATAAGTAAAGCTTACTATTTCTATGAAAGCTCTATTATCATCTCTATTATTATAACTTGAATCTGCACAGAATAATAAGCAATTCAACAATCACTGTGTAGATATGAACCTCAGTCTGAATGACAACTGTGGCAAGGTTGATATTACTTTTATTGTGCAGTTAAGCAAACTAAATGATTTAGGGAGATGAGAAAGCTTGCCCCATGTCCCAAAGCTAGTAAGTGACAGAACTGGGATGTAATGGCAATCTCTCGATTGCATGCAACTGCCTTCCAGTTTTTCAGAGAGGGAATTAGAATCAAAAGATGAAATTTCAAGCCTGTACTTCTAAAATGATAATGAGGCATTCAAACTTTGAACCAAAGGATCTTACAGTACCTAAAGAATCAGAACTTACACATCTGTCAACAGTTACCATATAAATGTGTATGATGATAACCCACTTTAAAAAAAACAAAAACCCATCCTCACAACTTAACTAAATAAATGTTCTCCTTCTTCTTCAGTCTTGTCCCCTCTTGATGAAACGAGTTTAACTTTCCAAAAACATCAGAATAAACCAATGTTACCCAAAGGGAATTCTGAAGTCAAGTAAATTTGGAAAAGGCTGGGAAAGTAAAAGTAAACCCAATTTCTTCACTACACAATTTCTCAGAGCCTGTGTCTACAATGTGAACTGTGACAACTCAAAAAGGAGATAGAGTACTTCCCAAATGTACCTAAGGAACCCTTTCTACATGGAGCACCTTGAGGGTCTAGAATTCCAAAGAACAGCAGAGTGGCGCAGCGGAAGCGTGCTGGGCCCATAGAATTCCATAGAACACACTACAAAAAGTGACCTCTGAAAATACTGAGTGGTTTTCCTCTGCCAAAGAGAGCATCATAGACAAGATGCTGGCAATGCTTACCCTATGTGATAAAATCCAAACTTCTCAGTCTGACATTAAAAAGCCCTCAACGATCTGTTCTCAATCCATCATTTCCCAAAGGTACTAGGTTTGAGTCTCAGTTTTGCCACTTACTAGCCACAAAGTTTTGGGCAAAATGCTTATAAAATGTAGATTATACCATTACTTGTAAAATGAAATTCATACCATCTACTCTGCAAACTTCAATGAAAAATTATGAAAAAACAATAAAACAGTATCTTGTAAGAATCCTGATGGTTGCACAACTCTATAATATAATCTACTAAAACTGAACTGTACACACTTACAAAGGGTGATTATAGCATGTAAATTGTATTTCAATAAAGCTGTTTTATAAAATCAGTGGAGAAAAAAGGAATTATTCAATAAATAGACTTAAAACAACTGGGTATCCATCGGGGGGAAAATGAATACACAGATATTTCCAAAAGACCAAAGATTATAGTGTAATCAAAGTTTAAAAAATAGATAGATATACACATACACATCTATTATAAAAAGATCTTTATAATAATCGTAACATTACTGAACTCCCTCCTCCAGTCAAAATGATATACTCACTATATTTTGAAAGTCTACACTTTACAATATGGAGTACCATCAATTCCTATACCTACATACACACACACACACACACCCAAATTCCTATACCTACACACACACACACACACATACACACACCCCTCTATGTTCTTCAAGACCCAGATATATGGTGGAAAAGAAAAAAATACTTGAAATTAGAGACACTGAGTTCCAATCCTACTTTTGCCACTCACTGGCTGTAGGACCTTGAGCAAACAATCCTCTAAGTTTCATTTTTTCATCTGAAAAAGAAGGCAATACCATCTCTCACAGGGTTGTGGTAGGGACTCAAGTGAAGCAACCTATGCAAAGTGCCTAGCATCCTGTCTCTTAGGTAATCATAAACATGTTTTCCTCTTCACCTGTCTCTAGAATGCATTGCCCAATTATTCCAAGCTGTTAAAACCTCTACCTCTTACCATACCATTCATTTGACTAAAAATATATATACATTTCCTTTGACCTATCTTTTACTGCTGTCTTCAACTATTTAAACCTTTAAATTCTTACATGTTTCTGTACCATCTACCCATCTAAATTATCTGTTAACTGAGATTTGGGACTACTTCTATTTTTTTGGTAGTCTAATCTAGTAGCACATTTGTATAAACACTTATTTACAGTTAAGCCCTTTTTAAAAATAGGTATCTTTAAAAGATGATAAAAGAGGGGCGCCTGGGTGGCTCAGTCATTAAGTGTCTGCCTTCAGCTCAGGTCATGATCCCAGGGTCCTGCGATCGAGCCCCGCATTGGGCTCCCTGCTCCGCGGGAAGCCTGCTTCTCCCTCTCCCACCACTCCCCCTGCTTGTGTTCCCTCTCTTGCTGTGTCTCTCTCTGTCAAATAAATAAATAAAACCTTTAAAAAATTAAAGAATCATTGAAAATGTAATTAGTTAAGATGAGGTCATTCAGGTGAAGCCTAATCCAGTATGACTTTTTTTTTCTGGTTTCACTATGAGTTTCCTTTCTTTTTCTTTTTTCCTTTTCAAATTTTTTATTTAAATTCTAGTTAGTTGACACCAATAGGACTTACGACTTTATAAAAGGGGAAATCTGGACACAGACACATACACAGGAAGAATGTCTTGTGAAGATGAAAGCAGAGATCAAGGTGATGCTTCTACAAGCCAAGGGATGCTAAAGACTGCAGGCAAACCACCAGAAGCTTGGTGAGAGGCATGGAATAGATTATTTCTCACAACCCTTAGAAGAAAGCAACCCAGCCAACACCTTGATCTCAGGCTTCTAGGCTCCAGAACTGTGAGACAATAAATTTGTTATTTAATCACCCTCCCCCAATACAGACATATAATAAAAATAAAAGATTAAATGGGAGAGGGGCGCCTGGGTGGCTCAGTTGTTAAGCATCTGCCTTCAGCTCAGGTCATGATCCCAGGGTCCTGGAATCGAGCCCCGCATCGGGCTTCCTGCTCAGAGGGGAGTCTGCTTCTCCCTCTCCCACTCCCCCTGCTTGTGTTCCCTCTCTCGCTCTGTCTCTCTCTGTCAAATAAATAAATAAAATCTTTAAAAAAAAAAAAAAGATTAAATGGGGATTACTAAACCAATAAACATAAGCTTTAAAAAGTATCTTAGTTGAAATTAAGAAGTTTCTAAGTAGCCAAGATAAAGAGGAAAAAATGTAAGTTAAAAATACTCATCTAGTAAAATAACAAATACCAATTTTTTAGAGCAAAAACACTTCCTAGCACTAAGCTCTTCAGAAATTTTTATAAGGATTTTTATATATGGAGTACGGATCATCATGCATCTTCATACAGGTAAAAGGAAAATTTCTAGAAACATGTTTTATACTAATTCACAATAGAAGTAGAAAACAGTATTAAACCACACCCAACTGAGGTAATAAAGGGCTA
Organism: Leptonychotes weddellii; assembly: GCF_054177405.1. Taxonomy (NCBI): domain Eukaryota; kingdom Metazoa; phylum Chordata; class Mammalia; order Carnivora; family Phocidae; genus Leptonychotes; species Leptonychotes weddellii. The sequence goes on along the minus strand of NC_138371.1, from coordinate 109,169,862 downwards.
AGAATATTAAGTACTTCCCTTTTTAGCCATTTACCTAGACCAATCTTCGCCTCTTGAGCTCTCATCCTCTTGCTTTGAAACATTCACTTCTGGTTCTGACAGAGAGACAGATTAGATATAGATAGATAGATAAACAGACAGGGAGACAGACAATAATAACAGCTGCCGCGTATTGCTTATACACACAATCTCAACAGTCCTTTAAGATATATATCATTATTGCCTATTTTGGTGGCAGTGCCAGAGATGAAATTTGAAACAAGAACAAACTTATTTGAAAGGCACCAAAAATCACTACACTACATTCCTCTCACCCATTCCTACAAACTCAGACTCACCTTTACAACCACCTATTATTAAATGTCTTCAAGTACATGTGTGTCAGGTACTTTTAAGCTAAAGGATATATCCTTAACTCCTTTCTCTATCCCATCTACCCTCTCAAAGTAGCTGCTTCATCAAATCGCTCTCAAATGCGCCCCCTATATTTCATTTCCACTTGCCTGAATCAAGTCCTTGGCATTTCTCTCTTCCACTGTCATAAGGCTACTCCAAACTGTTTCCCTATCTCCATCGTTGGAAGCCAAAAACTCCTATGGTTATCTCTTAAAGACATAGATCTTATCACTTCACTTAGCACAGCCTACAAGGGCCTTCACAATGTGGCCACACAATCTATCATCTGGTACCATTCTCCATAATATAGCCTCTTCTCCACATCAGGTGACTACAGAACAAAAGCATGCACAATGCTGTCTCTCAAAACCAGTGTCCTTTCATCTGCCTAAGATGCCTTTCTTTTCTACCAGGTATGCTTCATACATCTTTCAAAAAATAGTTCAAATATTCCCTCTTTATGAGACCTTCCAAAATATCCCTGAATAGAGTTTGTTATACAACTTTATACCTATAGGGTATCATACTATGCCAAAATTTATACATTTCAAAATCCTTTACTAGACTACGCATTCATAAATGGCCAGAACCACACAGCTTTGCATTCCCTGATACCAGTATAATACCTGGCACGAAAGTGTTCAAAAAAAGCTTGATAATTAAACTCTCTAATCAGTGCCCAGAATATACATATACTATATCATATTTACTAAGTAGTCATCTGCATAAAATATACCTCCAGAGGCAAGTTGACATTGTTTTAAAAACTGTAAGTTCTACCTGGCAAACTGGCCCTTATGAAAGTTATCACACCTTTGCACCAAGATAGACACAGCAAGGCCTATGGGAAGACCCAAAAAAAAAAAAATTCCTGAAACAGCAATTTTACATAGATCAAAGTGGCTTAACAAGAGCTCAGCTGAGATCTTAGTGTTTCACACTGGAATATACATAGTACACTGTTTGGAACTGAAAATTTAAGATATACATTATCACTTAGTTTCCAGAATCAGAGAGGAACTGCAATACAGTAAGACTGTGGTAAACACTGGACTCTGAGGAGCACTACAATACTACAGCTCTTCCAAGGTACACTGGCTACAAACTTGACAATAAACAACTAAATAAATTGGATTCTCAGGTGAAGCTATTTAATATTTAGCACTGCCCCTTTGATTACTAATTGAAAAATGTCTTCCAACAAGACCGTTCCAGTTTAGGATCTGTGCCAAGATAATTGCTTTTTCTATGCAATCAAAATCTGCCAAGAAATAAATGTTTTGAGAAGTTTTCCACTGTTCTTGCTTTCTCAGTAGAGTAAATGAGAATTTAATAATAGAAATTGTGTTTCTTAAACCAGCTTACTCCTTGTGCAAAGTATCAGTGTAAGATCATCCAAACCCATAGTTTATTGAGAAGTTAGGAGCAGAGTTGGCTTTTTTTTTTTAATAGCAATTATCATCTTTTAACATACTATAAAATCTTGGGGGTTATGTTTACAAATACTGCCCACACTACCCATTAAAATGGAAGGCTCACAAGGAAGGAATATTTCATTTATTGGTTACTAACATATCCCAAGAATCTAAACAGTAGCTGACACAGAGCAAGTGCTCAGTAAATGTGTGTTAATCAAATAATTAAATAAAATTAATGAATCTTCACTTTTAGACCTAATTATACTAAGTTGAAAGTTTGCCAAAATCTAAGTTTTTCAAATACATTATTTGTTTACATTAAATCTTTTTATAATATATACCAGAGGACTCAGCTAAAATTTTTATTTTAAAAACTGCCTTTATCATTTTTCCAAGCCTTGAGAGTAGGGAGAAAATACCCTGTCCCATCATTGTCAAGACTCTTCCTCAGAGATAGCTGACATTGCCATAAAGTCTATGAGCCATAAAAGGTCACTCGTGGAATTTAAGAGGCCCGATTCCATTTTGTTTTTCTTCACCTCTGATCTCATCCTTTCAATCAAGTATACAGTCAGATTCAGGAACAGCAATATTAAACGACAGAATAAGCTTAGGAACAGATAAGCAAAATAAGAAAGTTATATCTAATAATTTTTAAAGTCCTTTCCCGTTTTTCCAGCTCTGTCATGTTCTACCTAATATTTATGAAAACACCCTAAGGTAACCATATCAAAAATGCAGATAAACAACAAAAGACTGTTAAATAATAACACTAGTCTTTTATTAAATATACAAATGAAATTTCCCAACAAGTATTAACAAATACTAATCTATTAAGTTGCAAAAGATGTGATTTATAAAACTATCTCTAGATATGTGAGCCACTGGGAAAAAATCTTGCTGGGGCAGATTTGATATGGATGACTATTTCAAATATCTTATTTCAGCTAATAATGTGTAAAATACAGATTTTTTTATCAAGCTATAATTGGCATGGAATGTTATATTCATTTTAGGTGTACAATATAATGATTAGATTTGCATATACTGCAAAATGATTACCGCGTTAATTTTAACATCAATCACTACACAGTTACCATTTTTTCCTTATGCCGAGAACTTTCAAGATGTACTGCCTTAGCAACTTCCAAGTAACAATATTGTTAACTATAGCCACCTTGCTACACATTACGTACTCAAGAATTATTTATCTTGTAACTAGAAGTTTGTCCCTTTTGACCATCTTCATCTATTTCTCACACCCCTCCACTCCCCACCTCCGGCAACTACCAATCAGTTCCCTGTATCTCTGTGTTCAGGGATTTTTTAGATTCCACATATAAGTGAGATCATATGGCAGTTGTCTACATAATTTTTTTTTAACGTACCAAGTTTGAACCAAATTACTGAAGATTCTATATGCTTAACATATGTGCATATATTTTGTGTGAATTTATGTATAAATGTACATAATGCATTAAGATACAACAGCTTAGTGCCATTATTTGTAATAAAAGACTATAAATAACCTAAATATCCATTAAAGAGAATAATACAACATACAGTGGAATATTATGCAGCCTTTAAAAAGAGCAAGGTAGATTTCTGTGTGTGAATGTCGAACAAACCACAAGATACGCAATTCAATGAGAAAATTCAAAGTGCTTCCGTGTGTGTGCACACGTGTATATGTGTCGGAAGGTGCTAGAAACATATAAATGATTGTACAGGCAAAGAGTATTTCTGAATGCATACATAATAAATTAGAAAGAGTAACTATCTTTTGGAAAGGAATCAGGGAACTAAAGGAGGGAGACTATTTTTCACTGGGTACCCTTTTGTGTTAAATTTTTAAACTGTGCATGTATTACATTTCTAGTTCCCAAAACAAGACGTTTCCTATTTTTTTAAACTGGAATTTTTATAATAAAAAATGTAATTAAAAACTAGCTTTAGGAAAATAGGAACAGGGGCACCTGGTTGGCTTAGCCAGTGGAGCACGAGACTCTTGATCTCAGGGTGGTTGAGTTCAAGCCCCACACTGGGTATGGAGTTTACTTAAAAAAAAAAAAAAAAAAGGAACAATAACTTTATTTTTAAAGAATATTTAAAATATTCTTTATTTATTTATTTAAATTAATATTTAAATTAATATTATTTATTTATTTAAATATTATTTATTTATTTAAATATTAAAAATATTTAAAAATAGATAACAAAACAGACATCGAAAAAGGGGAGAGCTTTTTTAAGGAAGAGGATTGTTATCTACATGCCAATTAACTCAGCCAAGATTAGTGAGATCAACATGCCCTTCCCTGTACTGGATGTTAAACTGCTGAGCAGTCAGTGTTTTTTAAGAGTTGTTGGGAGGGGAAGAGGATCTAAAGATCAAACATGAAGTAATTTGTTTTCTAGAACATGAACATTTAGAACACAGAGCATTTTAGAGCTAAAAGCATTTTGGACATCATGTACTCCATACCCCATTCTCCCATTTTACAGATAAAGAAACATTATTTCCACATGGACTAAATGACTAGTTTAAGATCACAAAGTTGATTTTGTAAGAGCACTAAAATCAAAATCTTTGTACTTGTATATATTGGCTTTCTAACAGCTATATGAAAACAGTACATAAAACAAGTATTTTATCATATTCCACTTATATAATCTCGGACTAAACTATTTTATAAATAGGATATAAAGTTAATATGGAAAAAAAACATGAGAAATACTGCTACAAAACTTAAGTGTGTGTGCATGCACACACAAATTATGGACTGAACTGTTTTCTCTCAAAATTCATATACTGAAGCCCTAACCCTCAATGTAATTGTATTTGGAAGTAGAGCCTTTACGAGCGCAAAAGCAGTATATTAATAACTATTAACCCCAGATAATAAGATGAGGAGATTGGTCTCCTTTGACTTTATACACTACTGCTCCAATGGAAATTTTTAGAAAAAACAGTTGAGGGCGCCTGGGTGGCTCAGTCGTTAAGCGTCTGCCTTCGGCTCAGGTCATGATCCCAGGGTCCTGGGATCGAGTCCCACATCAGGCTCCCTGCTCGGCAGGAAGCCTGCTTCTCCCTCTTCCACTCCCCCCGCTTGTGTTCCTGCTCTCGCTATATCTCTGTCAAATAAATAAATAAAATCTTTAAAAAAAAAAAAAAAGAAGAAAAAACAGTTGAGTTTTGTAACTAAAAAAAAATTAAATAAGTGAAAATCAACCCTAAAATATATAAATAAATATTCAAGTCTGTCAATAAATGCTCCTAGCACAAATCTTTAAAATATCATTTCTGGGTTACTGTAAATGTTCATCACTTTGTACACAAAGTAGATATGCCTATAGAAAAGCAAACCAAAAAATGCTGTCCCATAATAAATTTCCTGAGTTAAAAAACAGAAAAATTCAGCAATAAATACAAATGAACTCTTGATACACACAACTTGGCTGAATCTTGAGAGAACTGTGCTTAGTGGGGGCGTGGGGGACTAATCCCAAAAGATTTCATGCTACGTAAGTCCATTTAAACATTCTTGAAATGACAAAATTACAGAAAGGAGAGCAAATTAGTAGTTGCCAAGTTTGGGGAGGGAGTAAGGGAGGGTTACAAAAGGGCTACTAGAGGGTGATAAAACTGTTCTATGTCTTGGACTATGTCGGCAGGTACACAAACATATACGCAAGAAATTCCACAGAACTAACTGCACATGTGTGGGCACACACGAATGCAAATCAGATTACAGAAATATGAATATGAGTGGGCTGTATCAATCAATGCTGGTTGTGATACTGTACTACACTTAGGAAACATGTTACAGTGGGAGGAAAATGAGTGATGGTACAACAAGTTCTCTGTGTATCATTTCTTACAACTGCATGTGCCTCTCTAATTATCGCAAAATAGAAGGTTAATTTAAAAGGTAAAAAATCCGGGGGGCGCCTGGGTGGCTCAGTCGTTAAGCGTCTGCCTTCGGCTCAGGTCATGATCCCAGGGTCCTGGGATCGAGTCCCACATCGGGCTCCCTGCTCGGCGGGAAGCCTGCTTCTCCCTCTCCCACTCCCCCTGCTTGTGTTCCTGCTCTCGCTATCTCTCTCTCTGTCGAATAAATAAATAAAAAATCTTTAAAAAAAA
>NC_138371.1:109023072-109163404 GCF_054177405.1 Leptonychotes weddellii | reverse complement strand
GGGCGCCTGGGTGGCTCAGTTGGTTAAGCGACTGCCTTCGGCTCAGGTCATGATCCTGGAGTCCCTGGATCGAGTCCCGCATCGGGCTCCCTGCTCGGCAGGGAGTCTGCTTCTCCCTCTCCCACTCCCCATTTGTGTTCCCTCTCTCGCTGTGTCTTTCTCTGTCAAATAAATAAATAAAATCTTTAAAAAAAAAAAAGTATATTCTCAAAAATTGGAGAAGGAAAGAAAATATAAAACTTACAGACTTATTATTAACAATACTGAATAAGAGCGGCAACTATGACTAAAACCTCACTATGGCCCGAGCAATGCACTGACAGTGTCATATGCAATCCCACTGCAACTCTGAAGTAAGTGCTATTGTTACCCCCATTTTTAAAATAAGAAAAACAGGCTTAAAGGTTTAAAATTTAAACAAGATCCCAAACTAATAAGAAAGCCAAGATTCCATCACAGATGTGTCTTACATCAAAGCCTTCACTGTTAAGGAGTCGAAGTGAAAAATATGTCTGTTTTTGGTAAAATAAATCCACTGGATTTCAAATAAAGTAATGTACAAAAAATATAAACACTGGCACATAGTTTAGCTGCTAAAAATTGAGCACCCTTAAGATTAAAAGTCTAGCTAGCTGAAAATTAGAATTACATTATTAAAATGTCAAGAATCAGTAATTCAATTGAACCCAAATCAAAACACATTTAAGCCTCAGAAGATCCCAAGTCCAACAGAAATACAAAATGTCAAAAACTTAAAATCTTCTTCAGGGGCACCTGGGTGGCTCAGTTGGTTAAGCGCCCGACTCTTGATTTTGGGCTCAGGTCACGATCTCAGAGTTGTGAGACGGAGCCCCACTTCAGGTTCCACCGGTGGGTATGGAGCCTGCTTAAGATTCTACTTCTCCCTCTGCCCTCTTCTCCCTCTACCCCCCAACCCCCCACCACCGCTCCCAGGGGTTCTCTCTCTTAAAAACAAAACAAAACACTTAAATACTTCTTTACAAAAAATAAACTGTTATTTGCCAAACAAAAATCCTGAATGCCAGAACATGTTTACTACTACACTGCCAGGTGAGCAGAGGAGCTGGAGAGCTGGACTAAGAAAATGTAATACTCTGTATACATAAAAGGTAAGCAACAAATTAAGGTATGGTTCCTTCACAAGACTGAAACATCACTGCAATTAAGTATATTAAGAAGAAAAAGCCTTTGTGCTTCAGTTTTCCAATACTTGCAAAATAAGGATAAAATTTTCTCTTGCATTTACCACAAGTTTTAACATGATCTGAAACACTAACAAAGCAATTCTGCTTTGTGACGTAGTAAAGCAAGGGTCAAAAACTCAAACGCCTTAAGTAGCCGGACACATAAAAATCACATCTAGGGGCGCCTGGGTGGCTCAGTTGGTTAAACGACTGCCTTTGGCTCAGGTCATGATCCTGGAGTCCCGGAATCGAGTCCCGCATCGGGCTCCCTGCTCGGCAGGGAGTCTGCTTCTCCCTCTGACCCTCCTCCCTCTCATGCTCTCTGTCTCTCATTCTCTCTCTCTCAAATAAATAAATAAAATCTTTAAAAAAAAAAAAAAAATCACATCTAAGTTAGCAAGGCAAAACCGAGAGTCTTGCCCCAACAGTCCTAATCCCAATACAAGTAAGAGCTGCCCTTCAAAGGATGTCAGAAATCTACTTCTATATTACATCCTTTGATTTTTAAATGTTAACTAACTACAATCCACACACATGCAAGAAAAAATTATCCTATAAATTTGAGCCACCAAAATGGCTAAAATTATAAAACCGCTAATACCAAGTATTGGTGAGAATGCAGAGCAACTAGAACTCTCACACACTGCCACAGGGAATGTAAATATGATACAACCACTTCAGAAATCATCTACTAAATCTGAACACATGCATACCCTATTATGACCCAGCAATTCAACTCCCAAGTGATCCAACAGAAACCTTGACTTTTTCATCAAAAACCATGTTCAAGAATGTTCAAAACAGTGTTTTTAATAGACAAAAATTGGAAACATTCCACTGCCCACCAACAGGAAAATGAGAAAATAAAATGTGGTATATTCATGCAATGTAACACTATACAGAAATGAGACTACAACAGGCTGTTTCTACATCACAGGAATGGATCTCACAGAGATGTTTAAAGAAAGAAGCCCATTCCTATAAAGTTCCAAAAAAATGAAAAATGAATCTACTGTGTCAGAATGTAGTGTTAGAAATCAGAAGTCACATTTGAGAAAGGGTACTGACTGAAAGGGGGCAAGAGGAGGACTTCTGGGGTTACTGATTAGGTCCTATTTCTTGATCTGAGTACTGATTATAAGCTGTGTGTTCATCTTGTGAAAATTCCAAAAACTTCTCATTTGTACACTTTTCCCTGGGTATGTATACCTCAATAAAATCTTTTAACCCACACATGCACACACCAAAGATTCCATGTAGCCCAAACAAAATATTCCTGCAGGCAGATCTAGCTTATCAGAGCAGATCAGTTTATGACCTCTCAGCTAAGGAAGAGCTGTACAATCTTACCTTTAAAGAAGAGCAAAGAAAAAATAAAACTGTGATGCTAGATGATCAAGGCAGCAACTAACAACATTTAAATTTCTCCTGATAGCACTACCTCTTAGAATGTGTTGCCTAGTTTAATTGTCTCATGCACTTAACAAATCAAGCCTGTTTCCAAAGATACAGCAAAGAATCCAGTAAAAGGTGGAAAGCAAACTAAAAATTAAACATTTAAGTGTAAAAATTCAAAGCAGCCATTAAATTACCAACACAATCCTCTTCCCTGATTCCTGAACAACTTTACTTGCCACTCACTGATATGAAGCCATTTGCTCTCATCTAAAAGGAGTCACAACCTACATACTACTCAGTTACCAAGAAGTCTAAAGGAGAAAAGAGGAGCCTCAGGCTTCACGCAGGCAAGTTAAAGCAAGCCCTACAGAACCTAAATACATAACTCAGCTATTTAATCAAATCTGTTAAATGACTATTAAGTTTTTTTTTTTTTAGATTTTATTTATTTGACAGAGAGAGACAGGCAGAGAGGGAACACAAGCAGGGGGAGTGGGAGAGGGAGAAGCAGGCTTCCCGTGGAGCAGAGAGCCCGATGCGGGGCTCGATCCCAGGACCCCGGGACCATGACCTGAGCCGAAGGCAGACGCCTAACGACTGAGCCACCCAGGCGCCCCAAATGACTATTAAGTTTTAAAATGCCTTCTTTTGCAACAACTACCTGTTCTCTCAAGATCCTATATCCCAAACAATTACTTTCCTTTTCTGAGGTATGGAATGATCCTCACCTTTGAGCCATTGCCAGTATCTTTCCTCCACCTCCCATCTTCACCTGTTTACAATATCATGCCTTATCTTTCATGTCCCAAATCTACCTACCTATGTGTATTAGAAAATCCTAGAAAGATAACATTAAATCAAATGCCAGCATTTTTGAAAATGCCTTTCTCTACGTTAACAAAACTACCAATTAGTTTACCCGTACTATTCAAACACTTTTAAATTACTTTGAGCCCCAAATCAGGGACCAGCAAAAAGTTTACCTTGAAAATGCAAAGTTGCTACTCCAAAGTGATAAATTTCCACGAATGAAGTAATCATTTTTTACAAAACACTTTTAGTTACAAATTAATTTTCTGAGCATATCAATCTGGCCAAATGCATCTACATTAAAGTTAGGTCCATCACAGCAATCTTTTTTAAAAAAGCAAATCTCTGGGAAAACACTAAATAATCCTCATAAAGCAAATAACTGCTAAATAAGGGGGGGGAGCAAAAATGTATTAACGTCCAAGTTGCCTATCAAATTATTTTAAGATCTAAAAACTGTTTAGAATGCCCAAGAAAGTAAGCCTTCCCCCTTTTGGTTTAGAAATAGTCAATATACTGAGAAACAAAAAAGAAAAATCTGCCACCTGCTCTGCTTCTTGCTTAAGAGCAACCTTCTGTAAAATAGATTGCATTTACACTAATAATTGTAAACTCCACTCATCAAAAACTAAAAAGTTGCAAAGCAATAGATAATGACAAGTGAAAAAGTAAAAAGTACCAAAAGCTTTAAGATACTCGAACTCAAGTGCTCAGTCGCACACAAGTGAACGCTGCACAGGACATGTTTTAAAGGCTCCATGCTGAGTTTGCTGGATACCAAGTTGGAGAAGACAGGATCCCTAATGACACCCAGCAAACTTATCTTGGCTTCAAAGAAAACTATGCTGAAATGCGAGTCTTGATATATTCCTAATCTGAACTCTCGACTAAACCTAAACACAACATAAAAGCTGCTGTCCCTTCACTCCTAATCCTTAGAAAGCATCCTGCCTGGAAAATCTTTCTCCCATAAGCCTCACACAAACTTTTTCCGTTCTTTCAATCTACTCTAGGAAGCCTCAAGCCCGCCCATCACCTCCCGCCCCCTACCCACACACACCCACTAGGGAACCTCAACACTCCGCAGACACCACTCCACACGGGCACGCAAAACACATGTGCCTGCAAACCCAACCCATTTCCACACCCCCCCGGAAACGACACCCCCTTTCTCACACACCGCACGCCACAGCCCATCCCCCTTCCTCCCCGCCCCCACTCACAGCACCCCAGTCCACCCACCCACGTACCGGGGAATCCAGCCTCCCCTCACTCCCCGGCTCGCCTAGGGCTGTGAGGAGGGGAAGCAGGAAGAAGCAAGGAGGGCTCAGGCCCGGCCTAGGCCTCTCAGACCGCCTAGGGAGGTGAAGGGGGGGTACCCGCAGGCAAAGCTCGTTGCAGGGCCTCATCCGGGCCCCCTCCAGCCCCAGGCCTTCGCTCCGCCGCCGACCCAAGGCCGGGGTGGCCCTCCCAGCCCAGACTACACTTACTTGCCAGCCGCGGTCCATCGAGTACCCCGCTGCTACCTCCTCCGCCGGCTGCGGCTCCTGCACCCGGACCCCCTAGGTCCGGCTTCTTGGGCCCCGGGGGCGGCCCGGCTCCCCCGCCCGGGACTGCTCCGGACGGAAAGGCGGCCACGGGCGCGCCCGCCAGAGCCAGGGGGACGCTGTTGCTATGGAGGCCGAGGGCCGGGGCAGCTCCGGCGGCCGGGTCCTCATGCAGGAACTGACACTCCTCCCCGTAGAAGCAAGTCTTATCCTTAGCGTAGTAACGGCAGTACTTCAGCTTCACTCCCGCCGCCGCCCCGCCGGGGACACCCCCAACCCCCGGCGGGGCCACCACCGCCACTGCCGCCGCCAGCGAGGAGGAGGAAGGGGAGGCGGCGGCCGAGGGGGGCGGGAGGCCGCCGCCACTGTTCATGGCAACGCCGCAGCCTCGTCTTCCGCTGCCGCCCGAGGAGCTGCCACCGCCGCCGCCACCATAGACCGAGGAGGGAAGGAAGACGCTGCCGGTGCCGGATAAAAGCCTGGGCGGGTGGGTCTGTCCCGCTGCGGGAGCCGGAGCCGCCCGGGGAGAGGGGGGGAGGGGAGAGGGGAGGGAGGAGGGGGTAGGAGGGAGGGGAGGGGAGGGGGAGAGTTGGGATTCTCTCTCACTCACTCTCTCGTTCTCTTTTCTTAAAGGGGCCGCGCGGGACGACGGGGTGGGCGCGCGGGCCCAGACGGGGCCTTCGAGGGCGCGGGCTAGGGAAGGGGGAGCGGCGGCAATGAACCGGCTGGGAGGGTGAAGAGGCCGGTTTATTTTTAAATTCTGCCTCCACTCGCTCTCTCGCGCTCTGGTTCCTCCGACTTGTTTATTCCATTTTCCTCTTCCTGAGAGGGCCGTCGCCGCTGCGCAGGCGCGCCGAGGCGCGGTGGCTTGTGGGTAGCGGGAGCGCGGGGGGAAGGCTCGCCAGGCGTTCGGCCCCCGGGGCATCCGCGAGTGGACCGGCGGTTGGATGGGCTGTGCGCGGTGGCCTTCCCAAACGCTGATCGGGGTGGTGAAGTTCTCACGAGACGAATACCTTCCTTTTTTGTATATCCTCTTATTTATAAAACCAGGCGTCCTTTTTTCATTGAAAAGACAAAATTAACAGAATGTAAACGGTCAGTTTGAGGGGCCGCACCTTGGGAAGGAGCCCAAGCCCTTGCTCTATATGAAGTATAGTTTCATCTGTTTGCCACACTTCCTCTCCCTCTTTTTTCACCACCTTCTTTTTCCTTCTCCTTGAAGGTGATGAGAGCTGCAGGACTGATTACCTTAAGTTCTGGGCCTTCTATCAAAAAACTGAGCCAAAAAAGGTTGATTTGGACAAACCCCCTGCTCACTGCAGCACCTGTTCTCTCTATTTATATTACTGAAAGGCTTCAGTAAAATATTATGAAAAATAAGATGCCACCTGGGGACAACACTGCCTAGGCAGCGCCAGAACGTTTCATTTATAAATGTGCTGGATTGCTTTTCTCCAATCAGCCTAGTCTTGATTTGAAATTCATTTTTAAAAGATAGTTTTTTCCTCAGAGATCTCTAATGTTTTGCTGCGCTGTATTAAAAAAAAAAAGTTTTCCCTTGCTAGGAAGGGAAAAGTAATTTTAACATTTTAGTTTTTCTCCTGTAAAAGATTTTCTCAGAAGACAGTATCGCAGTTGTGAATGGGGAATATTTGTTGATAGTATTTAAGGAATTGTGGCAAACAAAAGAGATCACAGAAGAACGGATATAAGCAAGTGTACTACACTGCAAACAGGGGGGAAAGTGGATCCCATACATCACAAACTGGTAAGCCTGGTGATGTTCCTTAACTAAATTCAAAAATAACATTGTCTTATGTCTTTTGTTTAAAAACACTTTCTTAGATTTATTGTTCAGCAAATATTTATTAATGCCCATTATGTGTAGCAGGAACTGCTAGGAGCTGGAGAAACAAAAGTAAACTAGGTGCAGTCTTGTCTGAGTTCAAACGGATTGTTTATCCCTCTGGTTGCAGAGCCCTGCATAAAATACACAGGCAATTATAAAGCAGTGCCTTAAGTGCTAATCTTACCACATTGGCTATTAGAGGATGTTAAAGATGTTAGACTTTCTGGACAAAGTTGATACCGTAATAGTAGAAGTTGAGAACATCTGCTTTGAATTCAGACATGTGAATTTGTAAGCTGAGGCTTAATAGCTATGTTACTCTGGGTAAGTTGCTTCACTTCTCTGTGCCTTATCTGTAAAACTGGTAATAGTATCTACTTGATAAAGTATAAACTACGATATGTAGAGTGTCCCATGCTTCGTAAGAATTCAGTAGATTTTAGCTATTGCTATTAGTAGAATTGCTGCTAGTAGTAGTCAACATAGAAGGGTGAAGAAAATAGCTTTACAGACAAAGCAGACAGCTTGTGCAAAAGGCCTTGCAGTGAAAGAGAGCTTTCATTGTTAGAATGATCACAAAAGTCTCTGTGTGGCACGTTAAAGGATTTAACTCTTTCTTGAGGGCAATAAAAAGTTATTACAGGGTCTTAAAAAGTCCAAATAAGGACATGATCAGATTTCCCTTTAGAGAAAAACATTTTAATTCTTCTAAGAACCCTATGAGGAAAGTAAGGAAGATGGGTTATCACCATTTTGTAGATGAACAAACTGAGTAAGGTCTGGCTTTACACAGAGTTACCAACTTGTAAGTTGCAAAGCCAACTTACAGGGACTTCTAATTATAAAATGTGCTCTTTGAGGCGGGGGCAGGGGCCTGGGTGGCTCAGTCAGTTAAGCAAACAACTCTTGATTTCAGCTCAGGTCATGACCTCAGGATCCTAAGCACAGAGTCTGCTTGTCCCACTCCCTCTGCTCCTCCTTCCACTCTCTCTTTCTCTCAAATAAATAAATAAAATCTTTTTTTTTTCCAAGTACTCTTTCCATGAAACATTTGCCATTCCTAAATGAACATGTATGTTTATTAATGGCTTGGAACTATGGTGGACAACAGAGGTTCATTAAATTCATGCCAAATTAAGCATATCATTCAAATAAACTGTTATTGAGAATCTGTGTACTATGTATCAAGCAAGCTCTGTGCTAGGCTCTGATACACAAAAATGTGTAAAATACAGCCTGGAATCATGAGGGGAAAAGCCAAAGAGAAATCATCCCTCAATACGCCATTTGACAGAGCTTTCTATTAAATCATTGTGAACAAGATGGAGAAGAGTAGACCAAGATACTATAGTTAGGTGATCTAAGTATCTTTTATTAGTCATGATCAAAATGTTGATGAAGCTGCCATTGAAGCTCTTTAAACAATATCCAAAGAGTATTGATAAATTGATACATGTCAACATGGTCTTTACTACCTTCCTTTGGACTCTGTTTTTAACATTTTATGAAAAAATGTTATTCACTGCCTCGATGGAGAAATATATAACATGTTTAGCAGACCTGTAATGGGTTGCAAAACCAGTGGGGATAGATAATGCAATAAATGACAGATTAGGATTTGTGAATGTCCATCAGCTGGAAAAAAATGGACCAGTGCTAACAAATTGAAATCTGAATTAAATTGGAGGGAACCAGAGCAAACAGGCACTTTTTTTTTTTAAGATTTTATTTATTTATCTGTCAGAGCACAAGCAGGGGGAGCTGCAGGCGGAGGGAGAAGCAAGCTCCCCACTGAGCAAGGAGCCCCATGCAGGACTCGATCCCAGGACCCCGGGATCATGACCCGAGCCAAAGGCAGACACTTAACCGACTAAGCCACCCAGGGGTCCCACAAATAGGCACTTTAATATATTACTGATGATACAACCTTTCCCGCTGCCCCCCCCAAAGCAAATAGGCAATATTTTTTCAAAACCCTTTAAAATGTACATTACCTTGAACTTGGCAAATAAGTCCTAAGAAAATAACTGTAAATAAGGAGTTTTATGCTCCCATGTAATCATTGCAATATTTCATATGAAAGCCAAAAAAGAAAGAGTTGCTAACAATGTAAATTCTAAAACCAAAAAGAATGATTAAATAGTCAACTATCCACTTGGAATATTATGCAGCCATTAAAAAAGGCAGCCATGATGATGTACAGTAGTGCTTACAATACAATGTAGATATTTAACATGATACAAAATTGTATATGCTGTTATTAGAATGATGTAAACAATAAAAAACCTAATAAAAATAACGATAAAGTAACTGCCTCAAAACATCAACAGTGGTTTTACTAAGATGGTAAAATGACGGAGTAGTTTTTTCCTATCTTTCCTCTTCTTCCCAAATTTGTTTCATGAATATATATTATTTCTATAATAGAAAAATAAGTATTAAAAATTTATTGTAATTTAATCTTAACCTTTTAATTCTAAGGAGTTAGTACATGGATGTTTGTTAAATTGTGTATTTTTGGTTTCATTTTGTTTTCAAATAAATTAATTTTGTGAAGACAAGCTGGACACTCATTTGTTGCCCATTTCTTCAAATTATCATTAGTCCAGTATTTCCCAAAGTATATTTCACAGATGACTGGTTCAGCAGTGTATTAACTGCTTTTACACAAAGGAAAAGGTTCTATTGCTGAGAAAGTTCGGGAAATGCTGAGTTAAACAACTTTGTCTTTTTCAGAGCCTTGAATATGTTTAAAAAAAGTGTTAAAAAATTATGGTAAATTCTTCTTACTAAACCCTGCTTTAGGATTTAGTAAGAAGAATTTACCATAATTTTTTAACACTTTTTTTTTTTTTTTTACTCATCTTGCAAAGTCAGTGTTCCTCAAACACATTTTGAGAAACAGTGTCCCAGTCACCTGCCTTCCCATTGTCCCGGTATAACCTATTTTAAAATGTGTCTGCATTCTTCAGTACCAGCCCCCCCATCCAACCCTTCTACCTTGCTTTCTACTTCATATGGCCATAAAAAGAAAGCACTAGGAGCCCCTTCTTCCACCTAGGACTGATCCTTTCACTGATGCTCTGAAGTTAGAACATTTCCTCAGGAGTCTGATGTTCTCCATGCAGCATCTTCTCTGACTCTCCTCGTAGTATGTGAATATGTTAAGTCTCACACTAAAATAATGTTTAAGGCAAAAAAAAAAAAAATAAAATAATGTTTAAGGCATCCATTCCTTTCTGTTGTGAGCCTTTTGTAATCAGAAACAAAAATGTTTTTGTTTTAAAAAATACCAGAAAGAAACACTGCTGGTAGGAGGGCTAACTAATATGGCCACTTTGGAGGGCAATTTGGCAATATTTGTAAAATTTTCAAATATCCATGCCCAAGACCCAACAATGCCACTCTTGGTATCTCCCTTAGAAAAACCCTTTTGTGCTCAAGGAGGCATGCATCACAACGTTCATTTGAGGCATTGTTGATAATAGTGAAATTGGAAATAACCTAAATGTTCATAAATACAGAGGTAGACCTATTTGTGCCATTACACTCCAAGAGCTGTTGTTGAATGAAAAAATCACAAAACAGGTAAATATGGAATATAACACCTTTTATCTAAAATAAAATATTTCCTACAGTGATATATATAAATGTGCACAGAAAGGACTGGAAGGATAAACATTACATTGCTAACAGGATGGAGATCAGGAGTAGTGGTGGAAAGGGACTTTAGCTTTATCTGTGATGTTTCAGATTTTACAAGAAAAATATATGCCTGCTTCAGTAATTAAAATTTGATTTTAAAGAAAACCCTCACTTTCCATTGGTTTCCTTCTTTTGTCCTAACTTCTCTATACAGGCAATTTATTTGAATCATCCTTTCATAACCAGCCTCTTCATCTCTATTCATCCCTTAATCGAGAATAATCGGACGCTGCCCTTGCTTTGTTTTCTTGTTTTGCTTTGTTTTGTTTTTTGGGTTTTTTAATTGCCCTTGCTTTGTTAAAGTATTTTTTTAACCAGGGCCACTGCTGATATTCATTAGCAAATTTATTAGCTGCTTTTCAGCCACTTTATGCTCCCTCTGTAATATTCAACAGTAATAACCATTTTTGCGGTGCTCCTCACTCAGCTTCCAGTCACCCCTTTCTCTTGTGTTTCCTTCCTCCTCTTTCGTGTTGCCCCTGCCTCTGCTATTCAGTGCTGCCCGCATGGTTGGTCTTGCAGAAATACTGTAAAATGCATTTCAAGTAATTAATGTATTAAAACTTAATACAATGCATAGGATATCCTCTGAGGCTTAAACTTGTGTGGTGAACACACAATGTAATGTTAATGAGACACAAAAGTACACTGGATTTGGAATTAAAATAACCGGTTTGAAACCTGGTTTTTACTACATTAGACCCATGTGGCTTTTAGCAAGTCTCTTAACCTCTCTTAGCTTCAGTTTCTTAATTTTTAAAATGAAAATGATACCTACTTTATGGGGCTGTCTTGAGGGTTGAATGATCTCTCTGCCACTAAGTAAACAAAGTTTCTATTTACAAAATAATTTGAACCACCTTTCTGTGTAGAAGGCATTTTACTTCTCACAACTTTATATCTTATTGCCTTTAATATTACTACTTCTAGCACTCTCACTCATGCATCCCTCTCCTTTTATGATGATGATGTCGGCAATTACTGTAATGATGCCTCAAATTCCAAAGCATTTCACGGCTTACAAAAGCAGTCGGCATAGTTTTCGTTTCTCCTCCCAACTATCCTGAGAAACAGTTAAAATGAGAATGTTACTTTAATATTGGGAGCCTGAGACTTTAAAAAGATCTCTAAGGTTCTATGACTTGCCCCAAGATAGTCAGCTTAGACTCTTTAAAGTCTTGTGTTTTATCATCTTTCTCCTAATCTATAACCATTTCGGTAGGGTTTGTGTCCTCTCATTCTGGATTTTCTTACTGTTGCCAACTCCACCTTGGGATTAATATATTCCTTCCTTAGCCTTCATCAAAATGTACCAAATTCATATTTCATTCCATTGGATACTCTGTTAAGATAGCCCTCAAGCAAGTCTGGGGGTTTGAAACCCATAATTACATACTAATAGAGGGTAACTTCCAAAATTATTTATGCGTGCTTTAATGGTAGTATTTGCAAATGCAGCAATATTCCCATTTCTGGATGGAAGAACTGTGAGGTATGATAAAATAATGAGATTTTTTTTCTCCTTCACCTGATGATCTAAATGAACGTTACTTTCCAAGTAGTCACTTTGGTAAAAACAAGGCTTGTTCTAAGTTATACCATGTTTTTGAGATTTACTTATGCACCCTAATCACACTTCTAAAATATCATCATGGTAGCAAATCTTCATTCTTTAAGGGAAGACCAGATTTTTGGAGATGACCCAAAGTTATCAGAGCTAGGTGTGATAAATGATAAAAAATAACTGAACAGGGGCGCCTGGGTGGCTCAGTTGGTTAGGCGACTGCCTTCGGCTCAGGTCATGATCCTGGAGTCCCGGGATCGAGTCCTGCATCGGGCTCCCTGCTCAGCAGGGAGTCTGCTTCTCCCTCTGACCCTCCTCCCTCTCATGCTCTCTGTCTCTCATTCTCTCTTTCTCTCAAATAAATAAATAAAATCTTTAAAAAAAAAAATAAAAATAACTGAACAGGGCCATGTCATTTGTGATTTAAAATAATGATGTCAAAATAAATAAAACCAATATTCTTGTGTGGCTTAAAAGCTGATGCTGAAAATAATTTCCTAAAAACAATGGCAAAACTATAAGTATGTAAGTGTATAATGTTCCCGTGTAACTATAATACACATTCTACAAGGAATGTGTTCATTTGATTTTATAGTCTAAAGTGTTTGCTTTCTGAAAAATATCCTAGGGTCTTATTTTTCACACATTTCATATCTCCTCAAAAATATTTTGTAGGCAACTGCCTACTTCCATAGGAGGGCTATCTCTTTAGGAAGGGTTCATTCTTGAGTATCCTTTACTAAAAACAAATCTTTAGACAACTCCAAGTCATTTTCGTGCTATAAAGATTATATCCAAAACTGCAAATAATCCATAAATCACATTTGCTTTGGGATATAGTGTAAGAATTACATTTTTTATGGGTGGCCTCTAGCAACATTCCCCCAGCAGCAGATTGCTAAAAGCTAAACTTGATGTTAATTTGTATTAAGTACCAGTAATAGGGAAAACTTCACATTTTCTGAGTAGTTAGTGATTGTGTTGTTAGTGATAGAAGCCTGAGTTTAAAACACTCTCCCTTGGGGGCGCCTGGGTGGCTCAGTCGTTAAGCATCTGCCTTTGGTTCAAGGTCATGATCCCAGAGTCCTGGGATCGAGCCCCTCGGTGGGAAGCCTGCTTCTCCCTCTCCCACTCCCCCTGCTTGTGTTCCCTCTCTCGCTGTGTCTCTGTCAAATAAATAAGATCTTAAAAAAAAAAAAAATTCTCCCTCAAGACAACTAAGGTGGAAACTACATGTGGATAAGTTAGGATTGACTATTTTTGACTCTCAGAAGTGAAATTGACTGCATTTATATCTATTTCTTCTATATTTGTAAGATTGTGTGTCCTCTTATGCTCTAAGTTCTAAGTTCTGCTCTATAATTCTATATAAGATTATTAGCAACTTCCTAGTGTTAATCTTGTTTTGACAAATTTCTGGTGCACTTAAAAGTCTCTATTTGTGGCAGTTAGAAATAACTGATATGTTGGGGCGCCTGCCTCGGTGACTCAGTCAAGCCTCCAACTCTGATCTCAGCTAAGGTCTTGATCTCAGGGTAACGAGTTCAAGCCCCGCATTGGGCTCCATGCTAGGTGTGGAGCCTACTTAAAAACAAAAAACAATTGATATGTTGAAAAAAAATTTTAGTGTATCTGTGACCCTCTACAGAAGAGGTAGTCTTTCATCAATGTCATCATACTTGTATATAGTGTACAGATTTTAAGTCTTGGTGGTAATAAAAGTAATTTGCTACATTCCTTTACAAGTTTTCAAAGAACTTAAAGACTATCATTCTATTCCTGTGTGAAGGCAAACATGATTTTAACATTTGTTGTACCTTGGAAATAACCCTGATTATTAAAGGAAATCACTGTTATCATCCATATAGCTACCACCAGCCTTACAGAAGTACCTTTGATTTAGCAAAGCTCACTGCCACCATTTCTGTTGATTAGGCATCCCTATTCCAGAAAGTCACTCAACATTCCTGTGTGTAATATGTCCATTATTATAATTTATATCTAATAGTGCTATATTAATAATTTATTTTACTATTGCAAAGGTTAGATATTTGTTGTGCAGATTTTCTAGTTTATACTCTTTGATGAAAAGCTTTATATCAGACTTGCTGAAAACAATGTATATGTTAAAACAAGAATCTTAATAGGATATGCCATTAGTAAAATTAAAATGAAGCTCCTTGAAGCAAGAAACTGTCTTTTGCACAAGTCTGCTCAAACCGCCCACATAACCTAGTGTAGAACAAGGATCTAGGTACTACAGTTTATTTAGGATTTTTGATTGGCCTAAGTGAAAACAAAAATGAGTGAAAATATTAACATTAGGTAAAGAAAAATTAAGGCCAAAACATTAAGTGTGAAAAAGATGAACATTATGTAAAGATAAAAGGTGAACTCCACAAAATAATAATAATCTTAAACTTTTATGCACCAAATAATATTACTGAATGCCAAAATGCAAGAACACCTAGCAATACAGAACTTGGTTTGAATCACACGCAGACAGACAGACACACACACACACATAATTATAATGGTAGAGTTTAATAAACCTCTTTCAGAATTTAACAGATAGACAAAAAAAACAGGGATATTAATATATTAATAATATAATCAACTGGCTTATGTTTCAGCCAAATAGAGAACTTCGTACCCTATTACCAAAATATATATTCTATTCATATAACTATGGAAGATTTACAAAAATTAAACATACCCTTGGCCATAATATAAACCACAATACATTTAAAGAGATAGGGATTTTATAGGCTACATTTTCTGATTACAATCCAATATAACTAGAAATCAATGCTAAAAAGAGGATAAGAAAGCCCACCTATTTGGAAATAAAGAGATGTTTTTCTGAATATTTCCAGGACCAAGGAAAAAATAAAACTGAAATTACAAACATCCAAGCATCAATGAAAAGGAGTACATACTGCATCTTAAAGCCTAGACTACACTACTATACTAAGAAGAAATATAAACATAGTCTTAAGTACTTTTATTATTAAAAGAGAATGAGGGGCACCAGGGTGGTTCACTCGGTTGAGCATCAGACTCTCAATTTCGGCTCAGGTCATGATCTCCGCTTCATGGGATCCAACCCCCTGGGTTGGGTTCCATGCTCAGTGGGGAGTCTGCCTCTCTCTCTCTCTCTCAAATAAATAAATCTTTTTAAAAAAGGAATGAATAGTAACAAACTTATACAAGGACAAAATGAACTGAGAGACAGGAGGAAAAGGGAATGTGTAATAAAGGAAAAACCGAAACTAAGGAAATAGAAAACATCAAAAGGTTTAAACAGATACACTCCTGGCAAGTCCGATGATAGAAAGAAGAAAAATGTGCATCATCATTATCTTCAAAACACAGGAAATAACTACCAAGCTACAATACAATGTCCAATGAAAATATTCTTTAAAAATGAAGATGAAATAAAGAGTTGAGACAAAATCAGAAAATTAGTCACTAGCAGACCCACACTAAAGGATTCAGATGGAAGGAATGAAGAGCAATAGGGTGAAATATCCCAGTAAAACCAAATAAATATGGACCGTATAAAACAATAGCAATGCCTTATGGGGTTTTAAATAGATGTGGAATTAAAAGACATGAAAACAACACATAAACATAAGGGATATTGGGGTGCCTGGCTGGCTCAGTCAGTTAAGTGGCTGCCTTCAGCTCAGGTCATGATCCCAGGGTCCTGGGATGGAGTCCCATGTCCAGCTCCCTGCTCAGGGGGAGTCTGCTTCTCCCTCTTCCTCTGCCCCCCCCCACTTGTGCAATCTCTCTCTCTCTTTCTCTCTCTCAAATAAATAAAATCTTTTAAAAAATCATAAAGGATATAAATGAAGGACCTTAAATTCCTTGCATTTTCAAAGAAGTAATAAAAGTAGTAATTTATCTTAGACTTCGGTAAGTCAAAGGTGCATATTGTAACCTCTAGGATAACTACTAAAAGTAAAGCAAAAATATATAACCACATAATACAAGGGGAGGAGGATGGAATAATAAAATATTTTATCCAAAAGCAATCAAAAAAGGAGAGAAAATTGAACGTAGAATAGGCAGAACAAATGGAAAAGAAGAAAGATAACTTTAAATCTACATATATTAAATGTAAACCATCAAGATCCAATTAAAAGACAAAGGCTTTCAGCCTTTCCAAGCTACTTGTAGAGCAGTCCATATGACATTGTTCTGGGTTCCCATGCTAACTTAAAGGGAATCTTGCACAATGTCCCGGGTTCTTGTGGTAACTTAAAGGGAAGCTTTCACAATGTCCGGATCGCTGGGTGTTCTGCCATGAAAGAGAAGGATGTCTTCACATTCCTTGCAGCAGGAGCCCACATCGGTGGCGCCAACTTGACCTCCAAATGGAACAGTACATCTACAAAAGGAAAAGTGGTGGCATCTACATCATTTCTCCCAGGAAGAGAACCTGGGAGAAATTTCTGCTCTCAGCTTAAGCCACTGTTGCCATGGAAAACCCAGCTGATGTCAGTTGTCACATCCTCCAGGACTACTGGCCAGGGGGCGGTGCTGAACTTCGCTGCTGCCACTGGATCCACTCCTACCGTTGGCCGCTTCACTCCCTGAACCCTCACTAACGAGATCTCGCCTTCAAGGAGCCGAGACTTCTGGTGGCTACCGATCCCAGGGCTGTCCTCCAGCCTCTCAGCACAGACGCCGTATGTTAACCTGCCTACCACTACTGTCTATGATACCGACTCACCTCTGTGCAATGCAGACCCTGCCATCCCTTGCAACATCAGGGAGCTCGCTCAGCAGATCTGGTGCTCTGGGTGCCGGCCGGGAAGTTTAGTGCCGTGCCTGGCATTGTCTCCTTTGAACACCCGTGGGTGGTCATGCCTGATGTCTACTTCCACGGAGATCCTGAAGTGGTGGAGAAGGAAGAGCAGGCGGCTGCTGAGAAGGCCAGGACCAAGGAGGAATTTCAGGGCAAATGGACTGTTCCAGCTCCCGGGTTTACTGCTACTCAACCCAAGGTCACAGACTGGTCCGACGCCGCAGGTGCCCTCTGGGCCTGTCCACTGCTGCAGCCTGCAGCGTTCGGCCTGCCATGAAGCCTGGTTTGCGACTCCCACTGCTCAGGCCACTGGAAGGGTAGGAACCATTCAGAGTCTATTCTTCCACAGACTCTTAAACAGAAAATGGAAATAAGGTTGATGGAAAATAAACAGATAAAACAAAGACTTTTGGGTTGGATTAAGAAGAAAACTACATATCAGTGTTCAATCACAGAAGCACAATCACTATGAGTGATAAAGAATAAGGTGTTTATTTTTATTTTTTTTTAAAGATTTTATTTATTTATATGACAGAGAGAGACAGCAAGAACAGGAACACAAGCAGGGGGAGTGGGAGAGGGAGAAGCAGGCTTCCCGCTGAGCAGGGAGCCCGATGTGGGACTCGATCCCAGGACCCTGGGATCATGACCTGAGCCGAAGGCAGACGCTTAACGACTGAGCCACCCAGGCGCCCAAGAATAAGGTGTTTATTATAGACATTAGATCTTACACAATTGGGGGCCTTTGATAAAATTTAATGCCCATGATATTTTTAAAAATCCATACAAACTAGGAGTGGAAAGGAGCATATTTAATCTATAAATGGTATCTATCAAAAAAAAAACTGTAGCAAACAGCATATTTAATAGTGAACTGTTACTAGTTTCCCTCTGAAATCAAGACATGGATGCTCATTATCACCATGTACACTAACATGGTACCAGAGATCCTAACCAATATAAAAATGGAGAAAAGAGAAAGAATGAAGGGTTGGAAAGGAAGAAGTAAAACTAAAGATCCTTAGAAAATATGTTTGTAGGGGCACCTGGGTGGCTTAGTCGGTTAAGCGTCTGCCTTCAGCTCAGGTTGTGATCCCAGGGTCCTGGGATCGAGCCCCGCATGGGACTCCCTGCTCAGTGGGAAGCCTGCTTCTCCCTCTTCTCCCTGCCTGTGGTCCCTCTCGCTATCTCTGTCTCTCTCTCTCAAATAAATAAATAAAATCTTAAAAATAGAAGGAAAGAAAGAAAGAAAGAAAGGGAAAGCATCTTTGTATAATGCAGCTGGATACAGGGTCAACATACACAATTTATTTGTATTTCTATATATCAGCAAAAATTAGAAAACTGGAAAATTTTTAAATGATACCATTTATACAATCATACCTAGATACAATTCTAATGAGCTGTGTGTGAGACTTTTACTCACAGAACTAAAAAAGGTAAGAAAATTATGAATTATTATTAAGACCTAAATAAATAGATATAGCAAGTTCACAGATTGGAAATATTATAAAGATGTCAATTCTCCCCAAGTCAATGTTAGATTTGGTATAATTTTAATCAAACCCAAGTGGGATTTGTGTATGTGTATGAGTATGTACTACAGATGAGTGAAGAAAGTGTTGTCTTTTTTTTTTTTTAACATTTTATTGATTTATTTGAGAGAGAGAAAGAGACCATGAGTGGGGGTAGGGGCAAAGGGAGAGAAGCAGACTCCCCTCTGAGGCTACAGCGCAACTCAGGGCTCGATTCCAGGACCCTGAGATCATGACCTGAGCCACCCCGTTGCCCCGAAAGTTGTATTTTCAATAAATGATGCTGGCTCAATTAAATATACATATGGGTGTACTTCAGGTAGATTATAGGTTTAAATTTGAAAGTAAAATAAGGCTTCTTAAAAATAACATGGTAGAATATCTTTGTGACCATGAAGTAGCAAAGATTTCATGAACAGGACATAAAGACAGTAACAAAAGAGAGAAGAGTGAAAAATACACTAAAATTAACAATTTAATCTTTAAAGTGAAAAGTGGAGGGCACCTGGGTGGCTCAGTGAGTTAAGCATCTGACTCTTGATTTCGGCTCAGGTCATGATCTCAGGGTCATGAGGTCAAGCCCAGAGTCAGGCTCCATGCTGAGCATGGAACCAGCTTAAATTCTCTCTCTTTCCCTCTCCCTCTGGTGCTCCGCCCCCACTCATGCTCTCTCTCTCAAAAAAAATAAATAAATAAAAGTGGAAAATGGAAGTGGGATAAAATATTTACAACACATAAAATGGGTAAAGGGTTTATAACCATAATATATAAAAAAATTCCCTCAAGTCAATAAAAAATGATAACCCAACAGAAAAATTAGTGAGAGACTTAAACAGGAACTTCTCAAAAGATGATATACAAATAGTCAATAAGTATGAAAAGGCTTTCAACTAATTAATAATCAGAATGAAAATTAAAACAACAATGAATACTACGGTATAGCTGACAAAATGGCTAAAATTTAAAAAGTGATAGTATCAAGTGCTGACAAGAATATGTAGTAGCCAGAATCTTTATATACTGCCAATGGGAGTTAAAATTGGTACAAGTACATTAGGAAATGGTTGCTGTTATGAACATGGGCCTTATTTATTAAAATTAAATAAACACAAACACAGCTATTTAACTCCTATGTGAATTCCCAACAGAAATGCATATATTTCTTTGCACCAAATGTGTGCCAAAAGCCATATACATTATTCCTAAAAATATCATTTATTATAGGTTAATATTGAAAAAAATGCTTATAAACCATAAAATGGATAATTATGGAATATGTTCATCCAGTAGAATACTATAGACTAATAAAAATGCATTAAGTATTGGGGCACCTGGGTGGCTCAGTCAGTTAAGCAACCCACCCTTAATTTTGGCTCAGGTCATGATCTCAGAGTCGTGAGATCGAGCCCCATGTCAGGCCCCACACTGGATGTGGAGCCTGCTTAAGATTCTTTCTCTCCCTCTCCCTCTACCCTGCCCCGCCTCCGCCTCAAGCTATCTCTCTAAAAAAAAAAAAAATGCATTAACTATTACTACATGCAGCAATATGGATAGAGCTCATAAACATAATGTCAAGAGAAAGAAACCAGGGAATACATTCAAAAGACTGCCTTCTGTATCATTCCATTTATATTAAAGTTTGGAAACAGGCACAACTAATCTGTAGTGTTAAAAGCCAGTATGGTGTCTATATTTGGGAAGGAGAGAGAAAGGTATTTGGCAGGAGACATGTAGAGGACTTGTGAGATAATAGTGATGTTTTATTTTTTGGCTTGGGTAGTGGCTATATGTGTTCACTATGTGATAATTCATTGATCAATAATACTTTTGAATTACTCACTTTTCTCTATCTTTTTCTACATTTTTAAAGTATTTTTAGTAAATGATATAATAGATAACATTAGGAATTTAAAAAGTGCTGTGACAATAGATATGGAAGAGACTGAAAGATTTGTATGTGTGGTAGAAACACATAGCATAAAATTTGCCATCTTAACCACTTGTAAATGTATAATTCCGTAGTGTTAAGTATATTCACCTTGTTGTGAAACAGATCTCCAGACTTTTCATCTTGCAGAACTGTCTAAATTCTTTTTTTTTTTTAAGATTTTATTTATTTATTTGACAGAGACACAGCGAGAGAGGGAACACAAGCAGGGGGAGTGGGAGAGGGAGAAGCAGGCCTCCCGCCGAGCAGGGAGCCTGATGTGGGGCTTGATCCCAGGACTCTGGGATCATGACCTGAGCCGAAGGCAGACGCTTAACGACTGAGCCACCCAGGGGCCCCAGAACTGTCTAAATTCTAAACAATTCCCCGTTTCCCCTGCCCCCAGCCCCTGGTAACCACCATTCCACTTTCTGTTTCTATGAATTTGACTATTTTAGATGACCTCATATAAGTGGAATCATACAGCATCTCTCTTTTTGTGCCTGGCCTCTTTCACTTAGTATAATGTCCTCAAGGTTCATCCAGAATTTCTTTTCTTTTAAGGCTGAATAATACTCCATAATATATACGTGCCACATTTTGCTTATCCATTCATCCATTGATGAATATCTGGATTGCTCCCACCTCCCAGCTATTGTGCATAGTGCTGCTGTGAACCTAAGTGAGCAAATGTCTCTTTGAAACACACCCTGCTTTTCTTTTGGGTATTGGAACCAAAAGAGTCCCAATTTCTCTGCATCCTCACTGACACTTTTTTTTAATGGTAATCATCCTAATATGTGTGAGGTGATATCTCATTGTGGTTTTGAGATTAGAAGTATAATTTCCTAATCTTTAAACATCTTTATTGAGTTACAATCCCCGTATTATACAATTCACCCATTTCAGGTGTACAATTCAGTGGTTTTTAGTATAGTCACAGATTTGTGCATCATCACCACAGTCAATTTTAGAGATTTCCATCACCTCTACGTGAAACCCTGTACCCTTTAGTTTTCATTCCCCTGTGTATGCCCCAGCCTTTAACAAATATTTTTGTCTCTCTGCCTCTATAGATTTTCTATAGATTTCCCTTTTTTGGAAATTTCAAAAATATTTTTAAAGGAATGTTGTTTGCAATGCTATGACAGTGAAATTGAAAACCTAGAGGAAATGGGCTTTCACAGCAAAATTTAAATTTTCAAAATTGACTCAAGAAGAGGTTGAAAACCTCTTGATATATAACTTTTAAAATATGTACCAAATCCAAATGGCTTTGCCTCTGAATTTTATATAAACGTCTAAAAACAGAAATTTCTCAAGGACTGTTCTTGATGCTAGAAAAAGAGAATATCCTAGTTCACTTTATGAAGCTAAGATACCTTACTACCCAAATATCTTTGTTAAGACATTGCCAAAATAAATAAATTTACTGGCTAATTTCACTGTGGAATATGAACATAAATAGCCTAAATAAAATATTTGCAAACTGAATCTATTAGCATCTAAAATAATTTAAAATATGTGCAAGTTGAATATAAAAGAATAATAAATCATGACCCCGCAAGAATGGTTGTTATAGAAATGAAAGGGTTGTTCCAGATTAGGAAATCTCTTAACAGAATTAATTCTATCCACAGATTTAAAAACATTGTATCAATGGATGAAAATAAGCAATTAAAATTCTTCAGTTCTTAATATAAGCTTTAAGTAAATTGGAAACAAAAGGAAACTATTTAAAGAGAATATTATTTAAAAATTAAGCATTTAATTAAAGTCATGTTTATTAAAATACAGAAGAAGACAAAGAAGCTTGCTATCACCATTATTTGTTAATGTTTTTAGAGAGATTTTCCTGATAGAGAATAAAATAAAATCATGATCTTGGAAGAGACAACACTATATTTATAAATGAGGTGATTGCATGGATTGTATATGTAGAAAATCTGAAAGCTATACTGTCCAATATGGTAGCCACTAACCACACATATCTCCTGAGCACTTAAAATGTGGCTGGTCCAAGCTGTGCTACAACTATGAGAGAGATACTGCATTTTAAAGACGTGGTGTGAACAAAGAAAATATAAAACATCTACGAGACCAGTGCTCTAACCCCTGAGCTACGGAGTCGAAAATATAAAACATCTAATTAATAATTTTGTATATTCCATGTTGAAATGATAATGTTTTGAATATATTGGGTTAAATAAAATATACTGTTAAAATTGTCTTCACCTGTTCTCTTTCTGTTTTTATAATATGGCTACTAGAAAATTTTAAATTTTGTATGTGGCTTGCATTACATTTCTATTGGACAGCACAGCCTTACTGTGTCTAATACCAATATAAATTAAGAAAAAATTTTAAGGTTGCTGAATATTAAATAAATACTTAAATATTTAAATAACTTCTTCTCCTTAAGAACCAACTAGAAATGGAACTAAAGATATCTCTACTTATATTAGTGATAAAACTATAAACTACTTAGAAGACAGCATGAGAGTATGATGAGCATACCTTCCAGGTTTTGAACTGTTTTTATTAAACGCTTTAAATAATGTGCATGGATAACTTTGATAAAAAAAATGAACACTAAGGAGCGCCTGGGTGGCTCAGTCAGTTAAGTGTCTGACTCCCGATCTCAGCTGAGGTCTTGATCCTGGGGTCATGAGTTCAAGCCCCGAGCTGGGCTGCACACTGAGTGTGGAGCCCACTAAAAAAAAAAAAATGAACACTAAGATTTAAAAAATAAGTAAAAAGTTCTTCCTGTGTATGTGATGATGATAAAATCTTGAAGTATTAATGATTATTTCCTACTGTTATCTCATTCAATTCACTAAGAATTCTTTCAAATATTATTGCCTCCATTTTCAAAAGAAAATGAAGCTAAGAAAGGTCAACTAAATTACCTAAGATCATACAGCTAAGTAAAGAGAGCCATGTTTCAACCTAGACCGTCTAAATTTAAGAGCTATGCTTTTTTTAATACCTCCAGTAGAATCAATGTTCTTATACCTTTTCCCCAAAAAATAACTCTCCCACCTAGTTCTGCTTTCACTTCTCTGTTCTCTCCCTCCTAGGTAGGGGTAACTGTTCTCTGGACAGGTGTATAATTAGGTAATTTTTGTTTAGGCCAAATATTCATAGTGTGTTAAGGAAGGCGTAATATGCTACCTAAATCTGTGATCCCTCACTTAAGTTACTTACATGCTAAAAAAACAAATTAGAATTAGGTCATAGTTTTCAAAGGAAAAAATCACCGAAATAGAGACATAGTTGTGATAACTACTACTGGAGGAATAGTTCGTTGTAGGTTTTTATTTCCCCCTGGATGTGAATTAATCAGATGTATGTGCTAAGTTTCTTCAAGGCTGTCAATTTTTTAAAAATATTTTATTTATTTATTTATTTTTAGAGAAAGAGAGAGCGTGCGCGTGAGTGTGAGCAGGGAAAGAGGCAGGGGGAGAGGAAGAGGGAAAGAAGCAGACTCCCCACTGAGGGAAGAGCTAGAACTGGGGCTCAATCTCACAATCCTGAGATCACGACCAGAGCCGAAATCAAGGCTCCGGGGCTCAACAACAGCAGCAACAACAGCAAAAACGAAAACAAACAGACAAACAAAAAAGGAAGAAGAAAGAGGAGGAGGAGAAAAAAGGAAAAAAGAAATTTATACTAGCCAGTGGTGTCCCCAGAGCAGCAACTCAAACTAACACCTTGAAATTTCACACTGCCGCCCCCTGCAAGACTAACAGGAAGATGTGAGAAGGAATAATTAATTGTTCTGCCTGCAAGGAGAGGATAAAATAATATCCATTTGAGGGCAGTTGACACCGCTATATTTGAAGATTTAATGACTAGAGGTCAGTTTACTATGAAACTAATGAAGCTGGGCTTGCATATGGTCTGGCAAAGGCCTTGGGAGGGGCCCTAGAAATGTCTCCTCATGGTCATATTTATTTGTAAAATTTTCAAAAGTAATACATTTTAACCATAGCTAATTAAAACTATTGTTTCTTTCCACTCACACTTTTCCTTGTGTTGGGTTATGTTTGGGATATATTTACTTAGTTTGGGTTTAATGGAATATAGTTATGGGATAGTCACTTCTATGTCTAAGTAAGTCATTGAGAGTCATTCAGATTATAGGAATAGCTTCTAAGAGTTCTCCTACCTCCCAAGGCCAACTCACCATGAAGCATAACCCAAAGATCTAGGACTAAAGCCAAGTCTGTAGAGAAGTCTTCCAATCAATTCTTCCAATTCCTACCATATTATATCATAAGCTGGAGGCTTTGGTTCTCATCAACACCTAGCTAAAATGGAAATCCTTGGGGCACCTGGGTAGTTCAGTTGGTTAGGAGTCTGCCTTCAGCTCAGGTCGTGATCCCAGGGTCCTAGGATCGAGCCCTGAGTCAGGCTCCTTGATCAGCGGGAAGCCTGCTTCTCCCTCTACCTCTGCCTGCTGCTTCCCCTCTTGTGCTCTCTCTCTCTCTCTCTGTCAAATAAATAAATAAAATCTTTTAAAAATAAATAAATAAAATGGAAACCCTCGCCTGTCAGGAATGTGTTCAGTAATGCAATGTATACAAGTATAAATGAACCATTCATTTTTTTTTTAAAGATTTTTTATTTATTTATTTGAGAGAGAGAATGAGATAGAGAGCATGAGAGGGGGGAGGGTCAGAGAGAGAGGCAGACTCCCTGCTGAGCAGGGAGCCCGACGTGGGACTCGATCCCAGGACTCCAGGATCCTGACCTGAGCCGAAGGCAGTCGCTTAACCAACTGAGCCACCCAGGCGCCCTGAACCATTCATTTTTAAAAAAATAGGAATGGCACAAAATAGAATTTGCCAGAATTCCTGTGTTTGTGGGGCAAAGCCTGTAGCAATATTACAGACAGCAAGTATGTCTTTGGGTGAAGTTATATTTTATGCTTCTGTGATTGGATTGAGTCAACATATCTAACACCTCTTGCTCTGACAAATTCTGGTGGTTCTAGACAAGAAGGCATGCACAGCTGGCCCCAAAGCAGTGAAATGAGCCTGATATTTACCACTCATAAGTGAAAGAAATTTAAGTGAGGTTTTCCCAGATTTGAAAACAATCCTAAAACTGACATGGTCTAACTAGTCATGAATTGTGATGCAGAAATTTTAAACAATTAATAACAATAAAAAATTTTGATTGAGCATGCTTTATGAAAGACTCAACTATCTATTCTTTCTAGAGAATATTATTTTCTAAAAACAGTGAGAAGGGGCGCCTGGGTGGCTCAGTCGGTTAAGCGGCTGCCTTTGGCTCAGATCATGATCTCAGGGTCCTGGTATCGAGCCCCACATTGGGCTCCTTGCTCAGCGGGGAGCCTGCTTCTCCCTCTGCCTGCTGTCCCCCCTGCTTGTGCTCGCTCTCAGTATCTCTCTCATTCTCTCTGTGTCAAATAAATAAAGAATCTTTAAAAAAAATAAATAAAAGCAATGAGAAGAGGCAATGAAACATTATGGAGCCATAAAAGGTAGGGAAAAGGTGATATAAAATACACCAGGCAGTTATTAATTAATTAATTAATTAATTAAAATAATGTAAATGTAGAAATAAAAGTATTTGTCTTAATTTCATGACATCTCTGGTATTTGTCAACTTTTAAAAATCTGTAACTCCCCCAAAAACAAATAATCCAATTAGAAATAGGCAAAAGACAGGAAAAGACATTTCTCCAGAGAAAACATACAGATGGCCAACAGACACATGAAGAGATGCTCAACATCACTCATCATCAGGGAAATGCAAATCAAAGCCACAATGAGATATCACCTTACACCCGTAAGAATGGCTCAAATCAAAACCACAAGGAACAGCAAGTGTTGATAAGGATGTAGAGAAAAAGGAATGCTTGTGCGCTGTTGGTGGGAATGCAAACTGGTGCAGCCGCTGTGGAAAACAGTATGGAGGTTCCTCAAAAAAATTAAAAATAGAATTACCATGTGACCCAGTAATTCCATTACTGGGTATTTACCCAAAGAAAATAAAAATACTAATTTGAAAAGATATAAGCACCCTGTGTTTATTGCATTATTTACAATAGCCAAGATATGGAAGCAGCCCACGTGTCCGTCAATAGATGAATAGATAAAGAATATGTGTTTTATATATATACAGATATAGATATATAGATATAGATATACAATGGAATATTACTCAGCCATAAAAAGGAATGAAATTTGCCATTTGTGACAATATAGATGGTTCTAGAAAGTATAATGTTAAGTGAAATAGTCAGAGAAAGACAAATACTATATGATTTCACTGATATGTGAAATTTAAGAAACAAAACAAAGAAAAAAAGAGACAAACAAACAAACAAAAAAAACCCAGACTCTTAAATATAGAGAATAAACTGGTGGTTACCAGAAAGGAGGTGGGTGGGTGGGATGGGTAAAGTGGGTGAAAGGGATTAAGAGAACACTTATCATGATGAACATGGAGCAATGTATAGAATTGTTTAATGACTATATTGTACACCTGCAACAATATAACACTGTATATCAATTATACTGGAATTTAAAAAAAATAAAAATCTGTAATTTGTTATGATATCTTTTCCAATTCTTAATAAATATTTACTTTTGTGCCTAATTCTATGTTTATAAAGTTGCATTCCTTTTTAGAAGGTTCCTCAAATTATATATGATTCAAGTCCCCCCCAAACCTGGATCCTCCCTTTGGCTCTGACAACAAGGGTAAAATACCCCAGGACCTTCAGTTTACGATTTACTTAAAAGGTAGATACAAGTATATGTAGCAGAATAAATGAATGAGTAAAATAATGAACCAGTGGAAAGGTAAGCCCGCTCACTGCTATAGTGCCAAATTCAGAAGCCTAGTTTCTTTTAGAGTACACAAATACACTTGGGCATCGTGTGTTCTGGGCCCTCTCTGCTCTTCCTACTGTACTGTATTCCACGGTGATCCCACCCAGCTGACTCACGGCTTAAATAACATCTGTAGACTGGAGACTCTCAAATTTATATCTCCAACCCAGACTTCTCTTCTGACCTCCAGACTTGTTTGTAAATGCTTACCTGACATTCTCACTTGAATTTTCACAGACATTTCAACCGTACCATGTCTAAAACTGCAATCTCATTATTTCAACAAACTTCTCTCCCAGCCTTTCCCATCTTGGTGAAGGGCACCTCCAAAGACCCAGTTTCTTAAGTCTGAAGGTCATCCTGAGCACCCCACCTCCCAAACTCCCTTTACCCTCCTTTCAAAATGGATCCACTCTCTTCTCTTTCCCTCCACTGCCATGATCCTTGTTCATATGATTGTCACTTCTCTCCTAGATGATTGTTAGCCCCCTATTTTATCTCACACAATCCATTTTCCAAAAAGCATCCAATCAACATTTTAAAAATATATATTGTCAAAGGGTACACGCTTCCAGTTATAGGGTGAGTAAGTTCTGGGAATCTAATAGTCAATGTGGTAACTATAGTTAACAATATCATATCACATATTTGAAAATTGCTGAGAAAGATCTTAAATGTTCTCATCACACACAAAAAAACCTGTCATTATGTGAGGTGATCAATGTTTTAACTAGTCTTATTGTGGTAATCACTTCACAATATATACATGTATCAAATCATCATGTTGTATGCCTTAAGCTTACATAATGTTTTATGTCAATTATATCTCAATAAGGCTGAGAAATAAAATAAACTAGCTGATCAAATCACACCCCACCACAGCCCCCCATTAAAATCTTTATTCATTTCCTACTGAATCAATATAAATCCAAACTCCTTGGCATGACCTTCAAAGCCCTGCATGATATGATATACCTCTCTACCTCATCTCTTGTCAGAGCAGCCCCCTACTGGCTTTATTTGAGTTTCTTGACACACCAGACTCTTTTCCATTTCAAAGTCTTCGTACACACTGTTTCCTCTACATGGAATACAGGCCCCAACCCCAACCCCAACACACACACTTTATACAAATTCTGCTATAGGTCTCAGCTTAAATCTCCTCAGGGAGACTCTTCCCTTACCACCCAGTTTAAACTGGGTCTCCATTATTTAGTCTCTCATTAGCAATTGACACTTTCCCCCTTTTAAGATAGATCATAATTTGTATTTATAAGTTATTTTTGCTTAAAGTTTGTCCGTCCTACCAGCTATAAGCTCCGTGAGGACAAAACTGTTTCTATTTACCTCAGCACTGGGTTCACAAAAGCTTTCAATAAATACTTGCTGATGAATGAGTAAATAATATGATGCCTAGTTAAAGTTAGAGCAAGCCTACTAAAATTATGATACAGGATTAGATAAAGGTTTTTAATCAGTAGGAAGGAAGGAACAAAGGAAGGGAGGGAGGGAAGGAGGGAGGGAGGGAGGAAAGAAAGGGGAAATGAAAAAAGGACGAATGAAGGAAGAAAAGCAAGAGAGAGCAAAGACACACTACAATTTCTAAGGCTTTATTCCTGTCCTTTGATTTGGAAACTCAGGCTAAGCTTAAGATCCTATCAATACTTAAATTCCGCATATCAGTGAGACCATATGATAATTGTCTTTCTCTGATTGACTTATTTCGCTTAACATAATATACCCTCTAGCTCCATCCACGTTGTTGCAAATGACAAGATTTCAATTTTTGATGGCTATGTAATATTCCATTCTTTATCCATTCATCTGTTGATGGACATCTGGGCTCTTTCCATAGTTTGGCTATTGTGGACATGGCTGCTATGTGGAATTTAAGAAACAAGGCAGAGGATCATTAGGGGAAGAGAGGAAAAAATGAAATAAGACAAAACCAGAGAGGGAGACACACCATAAGAGACTCTTAAACAAACTGAGGGTTGCTGGAGGGGAGGGGGTGAGGGAATGGGGTGGCCAGGTGATGGACATTGGGAAGGGTATGCGTTGTGGTAAACACTGAGTGTTGCGTAAGACTGATGAATCACAGACCTGTACCCCTGAAACAAATAATACATTATATGTTAATTTAAAAAAAAAGATCCTATCAATACTTGTGTAGTCCCTTTCCCCCATTACAAAAGGACAGAAATAGCTTTAACTTGAGGAAAGCAATTTAACTGATGAGGTGAACATTCTGTACTTCTTATTATACCTCTCTGTTAAATATCCAGAAATAGCACATTTACTATCAGTCTTTTGCAGTCTTTCAAGGTATACAATTGCACCCTAATCTAAAATGTAAACTTCTAATTTATATCACTAGAATCCTGGAAGATTGAATGTATGGCTGTATGGGCAGGAAGAATCTGTGTTGTTTTAGAAATACGCAAAATCAATGTAGCAATGTTGTGATATGAAGGTAATACTGGTTGAAATGTCTCTGAAAAGTTACTCACCTTTTCAACTCTTTCTTTTTCATTTCAACTCTTAAAATGAGTTTATTCCGTTCATGATTCATTGGCCATTTTGATTTTCATCCCCATATTTATTAGTGGAGAATTTTAAATCCCCAAATTATCATGTGGGTGAAAAACACAAATAAATGAGTGTTTTCAAAGAATTTACACATGTCAGAGGGATTCCCCGATGACTCAGAGTTCAAGCTGCACTGTGTAGAGAAAGCATGCTGTCAGTCTTCAGGGTATGGGTATAAGTAAGACCACGTAATACTGAAGATACTCTGGTGGCTACTAACAAATAATTATTACTAACATTTCTTTTTCTGGCAGCCTTTTGGTTTAATTCATAGCTAATTTTTTTTTTTAAGATTTTATTTATTTATTTGACAGAGAGAGACACAGCGAGAGAGGGAATACAAGCAGGGGAATGGGAGAGGGAGAAGCAGGCTTCCCGCGGAGCAGGGAGCCCGATGCGGGGCTCGATCCCAGGACCCTGGGATCATGACCTGAGCCGAAGGCAGACGCTTAACGACTGAGCCACCCAGGCGCCCCACATAGCTAATTTTTTTTAAGTGATCTCTATACCCAACATGGGCCTCGAACTCATAACCCCAGGATCAAGACTCGCATACTCTATGGACTGAGCCAGCCAGGCATCCCAACTCATGGCTAATTTAATTGGTGAAATAATGTTGCAAAATTAATTCATCCAGCAACGATGTATTGAATTCTGACTCTGTACTAGAGCTGCACTGTGTGGTACAGTAGCCACCAGCCATGTGTCGCTACTGAGCACTTGAGAAATAGCTAGTGCTACCTTTTTACCTTATTTTTAATTAATTTAAATTGAAGCACTGACTCTCAAATCAGTTATTGGAAAACTTTTAAGTATGTTTGGAACAATTTGGGTATGCGAATCTACCTTTTCTATTTATTTATTTATTTATTTATTTATTTATTTATTTATTTATTTTACGAATCTACCTTGTCAACCCTAAATTTTCTGAAATGCAAGTACAGTCCAAGCATTTACAGTAAAAATTTAGCATCCATATTGAGACGTACTTCAAGTACAAAAAACACACTGGATTTTGAAGACACAGGGCAAAAGACACTAAAATATTCTATAATATTTTAGTAGTGATTACATACTGAAATGGTAATATTTTTTCTATTTGGAGTTAAATAAACTATATTATTAAAATTAATTTCCCCTGTTTTGTTTTATCTTTTAAAAATGTGGCTACTAGAAAATTTCAAATTTCATATGCGGCTTGCATTGTATTTCTAGTGGACAGCTCTATCCTATGGACTAGATGTAGAGTCAAAAATGATTTCACCTATCCCTTGGTGTCAAGAAGCCTATGACTTCAATTTCAATTAGTCTGAGCCACTTGCTCTCACCATCTTCTTCAGCACCAGTTACACCACACATCCCAGCCAATGCACAAATATATGCCATTGGGCCTAAAGATCCAAGTGTGGATGAATCAACACAAATGCATTCCTCCTACTAAAAATGTCAACCCAGAGGAAATTTTATATGGATGATACAGTAAAAAATATAATTTTCAAATATGATTACTAATCAATTCTTATCATTCTTTATTTTCAACACACTCTAACTTCTCCTCCTCTCATAGAATTTCACAATTTCCTGCTTGACCAAATTTCCATGCATTCCCCAATTCATTTATTAAGGTTTGAATATAGGCTAAACAAAGGAGAGTATATTCATTATCTGTTGTTGCTTAACAGATTACCCCAAAATTCAGCAGCTTAAAACAATGAGCAATTGTTATCTCACAGTTTCTGTGAGTCAGGAATCTGGGCACAGCTTATGTGGGTTCCTCTGGCTCAGTGTCCCATGGGCTGTTATCAAAGTCAGGGCTGCGGACATCTCAAGGCTTGACTGGAGAGGATCACCTTCTAAACTCATTATGTGGCTGATGTCGGGCCTCATATCCTCACTGGCTATTGGCCAGAGACATTAGATTTTTGCCACGAGAACCTCTCCATGAGGAAACTCACAGTATGGCAGGGGGCTTCCCTTAGAGTGAGTGAGTGAGGGAAGATTGAGAACAAGCAAGATGGAGGCCTCAATCTTTTTATGACCTAATCTCGAAAATGGTGTCTTATCATTTTTGCCATTTTCTATGTGTTAGAAGCGAATCATTAGGTCCAGCCTACACTCAGGGTGGGTCATAACACAAAAGCATGAACACCAGGAGGTAGGATCCCCAGACCATCTTAAAGTATAACCAAAATCGGTTAATGAGTCCTTGAATAATTGAGACTGACTCAAGCAAAGAAAGTCTTTAATGTGACTCTTTTTAAATTCTTAACCATAAATCTAGAAATGTAATCAAATATTCTTGAAATATATATATAATAGTCCTGACTGAAGATACTTGGTTACTGTTTGCTGGAATGCTAAGATTTTTAGGATTCTGTTCATGATTTATAAGGGAAACCCACCCCCCCCAAAATACGAAATACAGTCCATCCCCTAAAATCATAGTAGCATCATTAAAATTCTCAGAAGCTTGTATTTTTAAAAATCCATAATCAGAAGTGCTCAGGTCTGGTTTTGTTCATAGGCAAGTCATGGTTAATCCCTCTTAAAGACTTTTCCCTGGTACTGTGGAGTTGAAGTATTCCTGATGCTTTTCCATGGCATGAAAATGTGGGCTGCTCTGAAGTGGTACTCAATTCCCATTTCAAATTAAAGCTGTCATACGAAATGGATCCCCCTCCTTTCATTTACCTAACTCATCTCTCACTACACCCCCACATGAGTTTTCCACTGTGACCTGACTCATCCACTGATTTCTCTTTACAAGGCCATCACATAGCTATCATCCTGATTGATAACAGATCCGTTCTATTTCTTTCTGGTAAACCACGTTTTCCCTCTCCTTTGAAAAATATAAAATCTGCTGCAGCTCACCTTCCAGACGAACCTCAGCAGCTTTTAATGACAATTTAATTGGACTTGAATGAAGGTGCAGACCACGGAGGGGTGGGGAGTTACTGTCAGACCAATGTACTGACATTTACGATTTCAGAGGTAGAAGATTTTCGAGGTGTAGCCATGGAAATGAACAGACAAATTGTGATCGAAGTTGTTGGGAACAAGGATGTCTATGTTATTGGAGGGCAGAGGGTTGGATGGGTGTATGTTCTCATGACAATGGTTAGGCGGAGGGATGCAAGTGAAGGAGGAGCGTAACTAGACTGGGGGCCCAGTGCAATATCCCCTCAACTGGACTCAGGAAAGAGAAAGCTGTACGAGAGATTGCAGTTAAAAAGGGGTGACAGTGACTAAGAGGAATACATAATGTACTGGATTTTCATTTTAAAAAACACAACCTGGTTTGAAGAAGTAATCAGTCGAATACAGGCTGGCCTGTGAATTATTCTGGAAGGTGTACCCACGCTCTCACCTCCTGATGCCAAATCTATAACCTGTGACCCTAAATATATATCACAGCCAGACTGAGCTTCTCTTAGAGAAGTAAACTTGCAATGCTGGGAAAGTATAAAAATAAGTTTTTAAATGGTAAAAAAATTGATGCCAAATCACAGTGCTTAATATTTTTGTACAAGGATTATAATGTTTTGTAAATCATTGTTATAGTTTCTGTATTTTATTCATGATTTGAGATATTTGATGTGTTTAAGAGAACCTCACGTGTTAGATTTGTTTTTAAGAGAAATACTTAGAAATATTTGACTAATTAAACTTATAATCAATATTTAAGGGAATCCAATTACTAAATCTACAAGTATTCCCTTATTATTCATGCAAAAATTCCTTGAATGCTGAGGAAGTTTGATTAGACTTTATTAGGTAAAGAAGAAAAAAGTTACTAAATGTGTGATAGTTTGAAAAGTCTAAGAAAATTTGGTAAATGTGTCAAGTGTTTAGGGAGATTTAATTATAAATTTATAGTTAATAATTTAAATTTATAAGATGATTGAGTGTTAACCAAGAAAAAGTAAAAATGAATGTTTTGAATTTCAAGACAAATACATTAGATTTATAAATAAAATAAGATTTCTAAGTTGAGCTCAAAAGCTTCAAAAAACTAAGTTCAAAGATTTGCAACCATTACTGAGTACTTTTTCTTTTCTTTTTTTTTAAGTAATGTCTACGCCCAACATGGGATTCAAACTCAATCCCGAGATCAAGAGTTGCACGCTCTACCAAATGAGCCATCCAGGTGCCCCTATTACTGAATATTAATTAAAATAAAAATAATATGCCAACAATATGGATTGGTTACATAAATTATGACCCATAGGTATGATGAAATTTCAAATTATTACAAATAATTTTGTAGAAAAATCAATATAGACAGCATTTGATCTTTTAAAAAGCAAGCTATAAAAATATATATAAGATTATCCTGTGACGCCTGGGTGGCTCAGTTGGTTAAGCATCTGCCTTCACCTCAGGTCATGATCCCAGGGTCCTGGGATGGAG
This sequence comes from Leptonychotes weddellii, assembly GCF_054177405.1. NCBI lineage: Eukaryota > Metazoa > Chordata > Mammalia > Carnivora > Phocidae > Leptonychotes > Leptonychotes weddellii. The sequence goes on along the minus strand of NC_138371.1, from coordinate 109,129,177 downwards.
CTCCACATCCACATTGGGCTTCCTGCTCAGCAGGGAGTCTGCTTCTCCCTCTCCTTCTGCCCCTCCCCCGCCCCCCATGCTCTCTCTCTCTCTCTCAAATAAATAAATAAATAAATAAATAAATCTTAAAAAAAAAAGATTGTATGCCTCTTTAAATGTAGGAATTGTCTTCCTCACCTACATAACCCGCGTGTCTAGCACATAGAAGGCATTTAATAAGTGTTGCTTGAAAGAGGGAATGAAGAATAACTTTCCATTTCTCTTCTTGCCTCTCCACTTGAAAATGCAGGCTCTGATTTGAAGACTTCCTATCCCCAAAAAATCTGCTCCAAAATATCTCCTTGTCAGTTTGCCACAGTGATTGAAATTCTCTCTGTTGAAGTAAACTTTTTTTAGTTAAAGCATTATCTCCAAAGGCTCTACTCTTGAACTCTATCCATTCCCAGGACTGGCAAAATGATCATGGTTGTCGAAACTGAGTGATGAATATGTATATCGTTTACATTGTTACCTCTACTTTTGTGTATGTTTGAAAATTTCTGTATTAAAAAATGTCTTAGATCTCATTGATATGAGGAATTCTTAATCGCAGGAAACAAACTGAGTGTTGTTGGAGTGGGGGGTGGGGTGGGAGGGATGGGGTGACTGGGTGATAGACACTGGGGAGGGTATGTGCTCTGGTAAGCGCTGTGAATTGTGCAGGACTGTTGAATCTCAGATCTGTACCTCTGAGACAAATAATGCAAGATATGTTAAGAAAAAAAAGAAGAAGAAGAAGGTAGTGGGAGGGGAGGAATGAAGCGGGGGAAATCGGAGGGGTGGACGAACCATGAGAGATGATGGACTCTGAAAAACAAACTGAGGGTTCTAGAGGGGGGTGGGAGGATGGGTTGGCCTGGTGGTGGGTATTGAGGAGGGCACGTTCTGCATGGAGCACTGGGTGTTGTGCACGAACAATGAATCATGGAACACTTCATCTAGAACTAATGATGTAATGTATGGGGATTAACATAAGAATAAAAAAAAATAAAAAAAGAAGAGGCAAATATAAAAAAAATAAATAAAAATAACAATATGAGTAAACAATAAAAAAAAAATGTCTTAGAAACCTGTCAAAAAATTCAACAAGTCATGCAACAAATATTTAATTTATGAGAGCACACTGTATGCTAGTCACTGGGTTAGAGTCTAGGGATATACGTGTGAATAAAAGGGGTGAGAGTGGGCTGTGGGTAGGAGTGGGACAAACATACAGTGCAACACACAGACGTGAGAAAGGAGAGGATATACCTAGGTCACAGTTGGGGTGCAGTCAGGGGCTGACAGAATGGTCCAGGATAAATCTAGAAGGCAGACTGGAAGGGGCAGGGAAAATGGTGAGAAGGGGGGGGTCTCTCCAGACAGAAACAGTATTAAGTACCAAGACATGGAAACCAGGTAGAAGGTGGTGAATTTGGAATTCTAGTTCTCTATGACTCTAACTTTGGGTACATATGGAGGAATGGTGGGAAAAAAAATAGTCCAGGTATAAGCTAAGCTGTTGTCACAAAGAGACCCCAAGATAAAGTGGATTAAATACGATCAAAGTTTATTTCTCTCAAGTAGCCGTTTAGAGGTATGCAGGTAGTCCAGGCTTTCACAGCGTTGCTCACTGGAGTCCTAAATGCATTCCATACTGTTGCTCCACCATACCCTAGGATGTGATCCTTGTCTGCATCATCAAAATGGGATGACTGTCATGTCCACGTTCTAGCTCAGCAGAAAGAAAAAGCAAACATGGAAGGCAAGAAATTTCCTTCAAAAAATAATTTACTTTGAAGTAATTTCAAATTTATAGAAAAATTTTCTAACCAGTAAAAGGAGATTCTCCAATCAACATTATATTGCATTTATTCTCTTGTATTCATGCTCTCTTTATACATGCGTATAGGAAGAGCCGTGTCCCTAAACTCTCTGATTTCCATTTCCCCCACGCAAAGTCACTCTCCTCTCTAACTAGGATACAAACCCTCCAAATCAGGAAATCAACATTAGTACATAGTTCAAGATGTCATTCAAATTTTGTCTACAGCAATGTCTCTTTCACTTTCTGGTCCAAGATCCCATTCAGGAATATGGGCTACATTTTGTTGTTTCTGCAGACTCTTTAGTTGTGGAACAATTCCTCAGTCTTTTGTGCCCTTGACAGTTAAGAGTACAGGCCTTTCATTCCTTAGAATGACCCTCAACTTTAGTCTGTCTCATGTTTCCTCATCCAGACTCTGGTAAGGCATTCTTAGAAGGAATACCACAGAAATGACACTGTGTTCTTCTTAGAGGATTCCAACAAGAGACATGCCATGTTGACCCATCCAGTGGGTGATGTTAACCTTGACCACCCGGTTGAGTTGGGGCATGCTAGGTTTCTCTACTATGGAGCCATCATTTTCCACTTCGTAATTGATTAGTATTTTGGAAGGGGGTGTTCCAAGACTGCACTAATATTCTATTCTTTTTTTTTCTAAAGATTTTATTTATTTGTTTGACAGAGAGAGACACAGCGAGAGAGGGAACACAAGCAGGGGGAGTGGGAGAAAGAGAAGCAGGCTTCCCGCAGAGCAGGGAGCCCGATGTGGGGCTCCATCCCAGGACCCTGGGATCATGACCTGAGCCGAAGGCAGACGCTTAACGACTGAGCCACCCAGGCGCCCCAATATTCTATTCTTTATAGAATGACGTGTGGCATCATCCGGGCTTTCCTGAAACAAAGTGTTGTGATCCGATTGTGCTTTAGAGAATCTCAATGGGAAGGGGGCAGTGATGGTTGTTGTGGGGTGACTGTGATCATCTAAGCAAGATCATTGTGAAGACTCATGGCAGTGGAGAGTAGAAAGGACGGAGGGAACATATGAAAAAGATATTTAGGTGATAGCTCCCAATCTAGACCTGATGATGAGTTGAACGTGAAGATTTAAGAGAAGAGGTTAATAAAAGGGTGACTAGTGACTGAGATAGTGTGCTTCAGGAGCACATTCTGGTTTTTTTGAAAATGGGTGTGTAGTTGGTGAGAGGGGTATAAACTGAAGATACAGACTTTGGAATCTTTGGTGTCAAGACAGTGCTGGGAGTAGAAGAGTCACTAGGAAGCCTGGAGGAGAGAAAAGAGGGGCTTTAGCTCAGGGGAACACCAGCATTTGGGGAAGGGAAAGAGGAGGTAGACCAGCAAAGATTGAGAAGGTATAATTGGAGAGGTGGGAGGATGATGGTTGTAGTAAATAAGACATTAGCAGATTACCTGCCTACAGCCTAACAAAAGTCTGAAAGGATAAAACATGAGACTTCACAGATGTGCATGGGAGTGGCAGAAAGTAGAGAAAGATAAACCCAAAAATTCCGCCCATGGTCAAGGAGCGGCACACAGACCCTAAGGGGACAGGTTTGTTAGGAAGAATGTGAAACTTATAGCTTTTCTTCCATCAGCTTCTTGGTCCTGAGCTGGGCCGCTCTATTATTTGTAGTTCTCCACAGGCCCTAAGATCGTTTCCTGTCTTCCATCTCTACCTGCTCTCCCCTCTCACCAGCCAGGCCTACTGAGCAACAGAAAATGTTACCAGCTCTACTTTTATTATCTTGTCACCAAACACAACACATGTTAGTATTAAGTATTTCCTTTAAGAAACTACAAGAGAAATAAAGGGAACAAAACAAAAGTCACAGGAACTGTGCAAAAAATAGTACTAGAGCAGTTTGTTAGTTACTGTTTTCCTGGAAGTGTAAATGGCTCTAGGACAGCTCTCAGTCCCCTCCTCGGAGGATGCTCAGAGGCGCCTGGGGTAGTTTCCATAGTTAGCTGGGGTCCTAAATCAAATGATTCCTTTCTTAAATGCAAGGTTATTTCTGCTGTGGACTCTTGGCAAGCATACAGTTCTCAGTTTCTTTCTTCCTTTTTTTTATTTTTTTGTTTAAAAAATTTATTTATTGAGATATAAATCACATACCACCAAAGTCACTCATTTAAAATGTATAATTCAGTGGTTATAGTGTATTCACAGAATTGGGCAACCATCACCACAATCTACGTGAAGAAAATTTTATGACTCCAAAAAGAAACCTCAGACCCATTAGCAGTCACTCCTCGTTTGCACCCCTGCTTCTCCCAGCCCTGGGAAACCACTACTCTACTTTCTGTCTCTACTGATTTGCCTATTCTGGACATTTCCTATAAATGGAATCATATCATATGTAGGCTTTTACGACTGGTTTCTTTCACTTAGCATAATGTTTTTAAGGTACCGTCTTGTAGCATCTACCTCTGCTTTTCATGGACAAATAACATTCCATTGTATGGATACACCACAGTTCATTTTTCTATTCATCAGTTGATGGGCATTTGGGTTGTTTCCACTCTTTGGCTATTATGAATAAAGTTGTTAAGAACATTCATGTACGAGTCTTTGTGTGGATGTTTGTTTTCATTTCTCTTGGGTACATACCTAGGAGTGAAATTGCTGGGTCATAAGGTAACTGTATGTTTAACCTTGTAAGAAACTGCTGGAATATTTCCCAGAGCAGCTGCACCATATTACATGCCTACCGGGAGTGTATGAGCGTTCGGATTTCTCTACATCTTCACCCACACTTGTTATCTGTCTTTTTGATTCTCACTTTTTTTGCATCAGTACTTTCTGCTCTTCTCTGTAGGGGAGGTAGGGGCCCCAGCTAAACGGCCCTTCTATGCTTTACCAGCTCTGTGGACTTTGGAGCCCTGTGAACAAGAAAAGCCAATTCTTTTTTGGTGCCTAAAAATCCCACTCCTTGGCTTTGGGCCAATCTGTACTGGCCTGGCGTACCTGGTTTCACCCTTCCTGAAGTGTCCTTCCTCTGGCTCCCTAGGAGAGAGGGGGCTAGGATGCAGTCCTACCTTCCCCCACCAAGGAATCTCCTTATATCCCTTGCTCCCAATGGTTGTGGTTACTCAAAGTCCTTTCTCCTTTCCTGGATACCGAGATAGTAGAATCCCTGGTGATTTTCCTTGAAATGTAAATGGACCCAAGTTCCCCTTCTCCCAGACTCACTCTTTTCTATTCCATTTGCCTGAAGTATGTTAACTAGCTGGGTGTTGACTTGCTAAAACTCTATCCCTTCCCCTCCATTTTGTTTTTAGTTCCATTATTTTATATGTTGTTGATAATTGAATTCATGCTATTCTCCTTGAGCCCAATATTGCTTAGCAGAGTGTTTATAAACTTCCAAGATTTTAGAATCAAACTTATGAATTTTTTGGCTTTACTGTAGAGTGATCAGAGAATGTAAACTTTGCTTTTGAGATTTATTTATGTGACCTGGTATATCATCAAGATTTCTAAAGTGCCAAAGAAGGCCAAAAAAAAAAAAAAAAAGATATCTTCTCTGCATGTAGGATGTAAATGACTTGTTGATTATATATTGTTTGAGTCTTCTACATCCTTAGTTGTTTTTGACACTTTGACATGGGCCAAGGAGTCATTACAACAGATGCCACATCTTCAATTCTTGTCTTCTTTTCATGAACTCCTTCCTTTGACTTCTGGAATCATCCATCTCTCCCTGCTTCAGTTTATGCTCTTAATAGACTTCTGTAGAGTAGGAATAATGATACCTGACTGTAAGATTGTTATTAGAATTAAATAAGATCACAGTTACAAAGTGATTAGTACAGTGTTTGGCAATTATACTGAGACATGATGGTTAAAAGCAGGGTTATGGATGCAAGCCAACCTGAATCCCAGTAGCCTCATACTAGCTGAAAGACCTTGGGTGTGCCACCTAAGAGATCTGAGCCTTGGATTTCTTTCTTTGTTTGTTTTAAAGATTTTAAGTAATCTCCACACCAAATGTGGGGCCCAAATGCACCACCCTGAGATCAAGAGTCACATGCTCTCCCTGTGTGTGTGTGTGTGTCTGTCTGTCTGTCTGTCTACCAACTGAGCCAGCCAGGTACCCCCAAGCCTCAGATTTCTAATTGGAGAAACAGATTCCATAGCACTCCTAAGGCCACAAGTCAGAGATAACCAGTTTGCATTTTGCCTTCCAGGCATTTGGATATATATATAATTTTTAAAAATCTGATACATGTTTTTATAGTTTTGTATCCTTTCTTTTTTTTTTTAAAGATTTTATGTATTTATTTATTCAGAGAGAGAGCATGAGGGGGGAATAAGGAGAGGGACAGAGGGAGACAGAGAATCTCAAGCGGGCTTCCTGTTTAGCATGGAGCCTGATGCAGGGCTAGATCCCACAAACCAGAGATCATGACCCTAGCCGAAACCAAGAGTTGGATGCTCAACCAGCTGAGCCACCCAGGTGCCCCAGTTTTGTATCCTTTTTAATGGAACTCTTTAGAGGCATAATTTTTAATGGCTCTCATTGTTGTGTTAAAATGAGTTAAAAGTAACTCATATTTCTTTGTAAAAACAAAATATTAAATTGCAATCTACCAGCAATTAATAACTAAGCCATAGAGGAATCATATGGATTAATTTCTCGGTATCGATTTTGAAACCTATGTGTTACGGGTGGAATTGTGCCTCCCCCCACCCCTGAAAGAGATATTTTGGAGTCCTTAATCCCTGTACTTCAGATCATGACCTAATACGGAGATAGGGTCTTTACATAGGTACTCAGGTTACAGTGTGGTCATTAGAGTGGGCCCTAATCCAGTATGACTGGTGTCCTCATAAGAAGAGGGAAATTTGGACACAGAGACAGACACATTCACACACACACACACAGACACAGACACACACACACACACAGGGAGAATGCCACGTGAAGATGAAGACAGAGACAGGGGTGGTGCAGCAGAGGCCAAGGAATGTCAAAGGTTGCCAGCAACCCACCAGAAGCTCAAAGTGAGGCATGGGAGAGATTCTCCCACACAGCTCTCAGAAGGAACCAACCCTTACTTCACCTTCGTCTTGAATTTCTAGCCTCCAGAACAGTGAGACAATAACTTTCTCTTGTTTAAGTCACTCCATTTGTGGTACTTTGTTACAGCAGCCCTGACAAACCAATACATTACCTGCTGCTAAGAATTCTAAGGACCGGGGCGCCTGGGTGGCTCAGTTGGTTAAGCGACTGCCTTCGGCTCAGGTCCTGATCCTGGAGTCCCCGGATCGAGTCCCGCATCGGGCTCCCTGCTCGGCGGGGAGTCTGCTTCTCCCTCTGACCCTCCCCCCTCTCATGTGCTCTCTCTCATTCTCTCTCTCTCAAATAAATAAATAAAATCTTTAAAAAAAAAAAAAAAGAATTCTAAGGACCTGTGTGCTACCAAGTTTGTGTCTTGAAAACAGTTTCCAGGGTTGCGCTATCTAGTTCATCTCATTTAGGTGGGTTAGTAAAATGAAAACAAAGAGCAGCTGGTGACGTCTAAGGGAGCATAGTTATCTGCCACACATTCCGGATGACTTAACTACTCCATTATCTCAAAATCTTTTTCCCCCCAAATCTTTTTATTACAGAAAATTTCTAAGAAAAATATAATGAGCTTATTTAAGTATTGCTGAGATTCAATATTAGTCACACATGGTCAATTTTGATTCCCCCACTCAAACCCTCCCACATCAAATTATTTTGAAGAACATTTCAGACTTTATCTCATTTTTAACAGCTTTATTGAGATCAAATTAACCTGCCATATAGTTCACCTCTTTCGTGTAAAACTCAAAATGGTTTTTAGTATATTTACAGAATTGTGCAACCATCACCATAATCTAATTTTAGAACATTTTCATCATCCCCAAAAGAAACTCTGTATTCATTAGCTGTCATTCTCTATTCCTCTCTCAAGCTCCCAATTTTATCTGTAAATATTTCATATGTGCTTCTAGAAAGGTAGGAACTATTTTAAAAATACATAACAATATTATCACATATAAGCTTTTTTAAACAATAATTATTTAATATCAAAGATAAAATCGTGGTCACATTTTCTTGACTACTCTGTATTTTCAGCTTGCTTGAACTAGGATCCAAATAAAATCCTTACATTGCACATTATAATTGCTTGATATATCTGTTAGTTTTCTCTTCATCTATAGGTTCTCTCTCTTTTTTTTTCCTTACAGATTTTTATTGAAGAAAATAGGTTATTTGTTCTATAAAGTTTGCTAGGGTCTGGGATTTTCTGATTGTATCCTTGTGTCATTATTTGCCACTGGATCTGGGATTTCAATCAGATTCAATGGTTTTTGTTTGTTTGGGTAAGACTACTTCATAGGGGGCACATGGGTGGCTCAGGTGGTTAAGCGACTGCCTTCGGCTCGGGTCATGATCCTGGAGTCCCAGGATCGAGTCCCGCATCGGGTCCCTACTCAGCAGGGAGTCTGCTTCTCCCTCTGACCCTCCTCCCTCTCATGCTCTCTATCATTCTCTCTCTCTCTCAATAAATAAAAATCTAAAAAAAAAAAAGACTACTTCATAGGTAGAAGCGTTGTGTCAAAATTTCTTTAAAATTTTCTTTTATAGTGAAATACATCATACCTGCAGCAGTGTATAAAAATAGTTATATAGTTTAAAAAAGAATAATAAAACAAACATCCAGCATCCATTGCAGGTTAAAACAGTAAGAGTATTGCCAGGTCCTTAGAAATACCCAGCCTGCCTTCTCTAATGAAATCTCCAATTAAATTCTTCTCTTCCCACCCCATTCTAGAGATAAGCACTATCCTGACTTTTGTGATAATTATTCCTTCAACTTTCTTTATACCCTTTATGAATATATTCCTAAAAAGAATATTGTTTGGTTTTGCCTTTAGGTCTATTATTCCATGATTTGCCTAACAGCTCCCCCCCCAACACTGTTTTGAGATTCATCCATTGCTTCAGATAACTGTAGTTCATTCATTTTTACTGTTATATAGTATTTCTTTTTTTTTTTTAAGATTTTATTTATTTATTTGACAGGGAGAGACACAGTGAGAGAGGGAACACAAGCAGGGGGACTGGGAGAGAGAGAAGCAGGCTTCCCACCGAGCAGGGAGCCCGACTCGGGACTCGATCCCAGGATCCCAGAATCATGACCTGAGCCAAAGGCAGACGCTCATCAACTGAGCCACCCAGGTGCCCCAGTGTTATATAGTATTTCATTATATGAATATACTAGCTTATTCTTTTGTAGTGGATATTTAGATTGTCCCCAATTTTTTGACATTACAAACAGTAATGCTATGAACATTTTTGTTCATGTCTCCTTGTGCATGTGTGTAGAATTTCTTTAAGGCATATATATATATATACCTTCTCTAAGGCATATATATATATATATATATATGCCTTAGAGAAATACAACTTGTTTGTCTCTTTGCTTGTTTTGTTTCCTAAATTCCACATGAGTGAAATCATATGGTATTTGTCTTTCTTTGTCTATTTCACTCATTTGTTATTTGACTAATTTCCTTCCCTCTTACCACTTCTCGTAGAAATTTCTGCCTTGTGCCCAAGATTCTTTGAAGAAGCATCATATCTTCATGATTTTGTGTTCTTGAACCTTGCTCCACCCAAGCAGATATTCTGCAAACTTGGAATCATCAGTTTCTTTTAAAGCTTGCAGTAATCAATTTATAAATAAAAGGTAATGCATTTTGGAGCACTGGGTGTTATGCACAAACAATGAATCATGGAACACTATATCAAAAACTAATGATGTAATGTATGGTGATTAACATAACAATAAAATTTTTAAAAAGGTAATGCATTTGATCTTGGCAGTTAGAAGGCTTACAGCCCATTTTTCTTCTCATTACTAGCCTGCTTCATTGCTTTTATCTCTTCATGCCTCACTTAACTCATGCCTCTTCCTCTAGTTCTTTGTTGGATCCAAGGTAGACACCATTTTTAAAAAACTATTAATTGTGATAAAATGCACCAAGATGATATTTACCATCTTAATCATTTTTTTAAATGTACAGTTCAGTAGCGTTAAGTACATGCAGATTGTTGTGCAACCAATCTCCAAAACCCTTTTCATCTTGCAAAACTGAAACTCTGTACCCATTAAACACCAACTCTCCATTCCCCCCCTTCCCTCCCACCCATGGCAATCACCATTCTACTTTCTGTCTCTATGAATTTGACTGCTCTAGGTACCTCATACAAGTAGAATCATGCAGTGTTTGTCTTTCTGTGACTGGCTTATTTTACTTAGCATGTCCTCAAAGTTCAACCACATTGTAGCACGTATTAGAATTTCCTTATTTTTTTTAAAGTCTGAATAATAGCTCTTTGTATGTATATACCACATTTGTTTGTCCATTCATCTGTAGATGGATATCTGGGTCGCTTCTACCTTTTGACTATTGTGAATAATGCTGCTATGAATGTGGGTGTACAAATCTCTCTTCGTGACCCTCTTTCAGTTCTTTTGAGTGGAACTGCTGGATCATATGGTAATTCTATTTTTACTTTTTTGAGAAACTGCCATACTGTTTTCCACAGTGGCGGCATCATGGGAGACACTTTTGTTTCCGTCATACCCTATGGGGTAAAAATTATTGTGCTATAGACTACCGCGGAGAGAAAGATTGTATGACCAAGAATGAACACTGCCAATTATCATGCTTTATTAGAAAATTATTTACATAATTAAAAGCATGGAATTCCTAGAATTGGGATTCACCTTATAAACCATTTGGTCCCCTCCCCTCATCTACAGGTGAGTTAGCGGGGACTGAGAGGGCAAGCGGCTTGTGAGGTCAAAGGGCTAGCTAAGGGAAGACTCAGAACCGGCATCCAGGGTTTTCCAATCTTCAACTTACTGCAAAGAAAATAATTTTCAACTGGAGATATATATTCGACGAAGAACAAGAATTATGGAATGGATAATTCAAAACATCCTCTGTGTGTTTTGCTTTTGTTTCTATGGCTGGTTTTTAGCCTTCCTGATTGCCTTGGTTGACATTGAAACCGAGCTTGCCTTTCTCGTTGCCGCTATTGACTAGGTCCTGAGCATCCTTGGAGATGGAGGGGGAGACAAAGAAAACCAGTCCGTAATTAGGATCCACTGAGTTCGAAATACGACCGCCTGCTCTTCCCGCGCTACCCAGGGCTGCGGGTGTGTGGCGCGGATTTAGCTGCCATCCCGGGGCCTCAAAGAACCCCGCGCACGAGGAGGACGGTTTTTGGCTCTCTGCTGTCCCCAAGCTCCGGGATCCATACGGGAGGGTTCAGGGACTCCCGGGGGTGGGGGGGAGGAGAGCAAGACAGAGCCCTTGCCGCGCCCCCTCCCCAGCCACCGCGACGCAGCTCCGACCACTTCCCCGGCGGAACGGCGCCCGATCTCCCCCGTCACGGTCGGGGAGCTCCGGGCGCCGCGGAGCGCGGGCTGCGGACCACGGCGGGCACGTGGGCTCGGCCGCAGCGCTGCGCCAGGCACCGGCTCCCCGGCTCGGCCCAACCTCTCGGCTCCCGCCTCGGCCCCTGCCGGTGGGGAGAGGGATCCTCCCCTCTTCCACTTTGCACCAGTCCGAGGGAATTTGCGGTCGGTGACGCGCATCCTTAAGCGAGCCACCTGCAGCGCGAGGCGCGCCGCTCTCGGCGGCATCGCAGGGCTGGGCCGGCGCGGCCTGGGGACCCCGGGCTCCGGAGGCCATGCCGGCGTGGGCGCGCCGTGGCGGCCGGCTGCCGCTGCTCGGTAAGGCCCCGCACGCCCGCTCGCAGCCCCCCCCAGCCCCCGGCGCGGCCCTCGCCCCCACCCCGCACTGTGGACCCGGGCGCGCGCCTCCCGGTCCCCGCCGCCTCGCTCCTCCCGGAGCTCGCTCTTCCCTCGCTCCCGCGCCCCTCCCCTCTTTCGCGCCCTCCCGGCTCGCCCCGAACTTGTCCGCGGCCCCCGCCTGCCCATCCCACGGCGTCCTCCCTCTTTTCTAACGCCGCCGCTCCGGCTCGGCCCGCGTCCCGAACGGCGGCCTCCCGACGCGCTGCCCGGGGCCGGGGCCGGGGCCGCGGCCGCGCCAGCCGCCTGCCCCTCCCGGCGCCCGCGCCGCCGCCCGCTCGGCCCCCGCGCTGGGTGGTGGGCTGTCCGCCCGAGGCCGCGGCCCGGACGGTGGCCCCAGGTGGCTCCGGACCGCGCCTGGACCGACCCCGGAGACCGGAGACTCCCGGGTGGCGTCTTGGACTCTTCTTTTGAGGTTCTGATTTACGGAGTGAACTCTGAGGGGGAAAGGCGCCCGCGTTCTCCCCCAGAATTAGTCATCCCGAGTTAACGACCCCCACCCGCGCCGAATTTTGGTGGGACCAACGAATAGCTACTTCGGAAATGTTATGGAAACAGGATTTACATATGAAAATACTAGCTGCCCCTTCTAACTATACTCGATTTTTATCCCGGCATTAAACCCCAAGGGGGTTTTCAAGGACTCAGCTGACTGTTCCCAAATAATCTCCTGGATGGCATAGTCGGCAACGTGAGGAAAAAAAAAAAAAAATCCCCTTTAGATCCATCTCATCGATTCGGAAAGATAAGAGGGTTGGTTTGCATTTAGGGTGAAGGAGACATTTGTGGGAGCCTTGGATCCATGTCCAGTCCTGCAACCTTGGGACCGGCACTCACCGCCCCCGCCCCGGCGTCCTCCTCGGTCTCAGTCCAGTGGGGGTGCCCGGGTGTCTCCGCCAGCTCCAAAATTCGAGCATTCTAACTTGAAGTCTTTGTGGTACATAGAGAAACTATTTTCATAATAGATGTGCAGGAATTATGTCCAATAGCTTTTTGTTAAAAATAATTCAGAATTAGTAAGAAATGTAACATAAGGGGGAGAAGAGTGGGAAAACAGACCTTTTGCATTTCTTAAACATTTACCTTTGCTAATTGGTAAATATGTACATTTCAAATGGACCGTACAGTATGTTTTTCAGTCTATTAATACAAAAAGCTGGCTCTCTGTTACGTATGACATTAAGTAGTAAGTGAATTTTTCAATAGCATACAGAGGCTTACAAAGATTCGTACTTGCAACTATATTTAAACTGCACTGAATTCCTTTATATTTAGGAACAATCTCAGAAATTTCTACATCTCGTTCCAGATTTTTCTAAATGAGGTATAATTTGCATACAGCAAATATGCACCCATTTTAACAGCACGATTCCATTAGTTTTTATATGTGTATGTACCTACAGAACCTTGGATATAGATAGCAATTCTACCCCCACCCCCTCTCAGTCAATATCCCCCCAAAGGTAGCCACCACTCAGACTTTTAATACCATCCCTTTTCCTGTTTTTTGCCCTTCATGTAAACCAAATCATCCTATGTACTCTTTTATGTCCAGCTACTTTCACTCAACTTTGTGATTAGGAGATTCAACCTTGGTCTCAGTAGCAATGGGTTGTTTATTTATTTATTATTTTTTTTTAAACTGCTGAGTGCTATTCCTAAGTATCAGTATACTATACAATTTATTTATCCATTCCATTGTTGAAGAACATTTAGGTTGCTTCCAATTTTGTTCAATTAGGAATGACTCTGCTGTGAACATTGTTTTACATGTTTCTGGGGGACATAAATACTCATTTTTTTAGGGTGCTACCCACCAGTAGAATTCCCAGATCATAGATTCAGTTTTGGTAGAAACTGTCAGTTTTCCAAAGTGGCCCTACCAACTTACATTCCCTCTGGCAGCTTTTGGGAGTTCCAGATCCTCACATCTTTACCAATACTTGGTATTACAGATTTTCTTGAGCAAAGGAGCAGAACGTGAGAAACTTAAAGTGAGGACTTCAAAATATTTAAAAACTTTAAATTCCTTGAATTATAAGATGCAACCCCCATTTCCCTTATATTGTTGGCTCTACCTCTCATGAATAATGATGAAGCTTTCTAAGTAGGATTTAAAGAATGGAAACGTGCTCTCCACGGTCTTAACTGCATTATGTGCTGAGACTGGAGAAGAGGAGGGGGATTTTCAATATTTCAATTGGTATGATGTTGTCTCCTTCATTCATGTCGGAAAATTCATAGTCAGAGCCTTGAATTACACATTTTATTGTCATCCTCCGCCCTTGTTGCTTTTCTTGCTTTATTTGCCTTCTTGTGAACCACTAGCCTGAGGGGAGATGATTCAGGAGGAGGTGGAGGGAAGGGACGCTGGGCAAAAAATAAGTTTGGATTAGATGGGACACCAGACTTGGTGGCCTGATAATCAGATCCTCTTTGATTCTAAAAGTCTAGGTCTAGTTGTTGCTGTCATATAAGTTTAGATCGGCTGTCCATTTCTCCTTAGGTACTTCACATCGACCCATAGTAAATTATCTCTGAGGCTGAGTTGTGAACTCTTTGCCTTCCATGAAAGAGTGGCTCTACTTTTTATAACTAAAAAGGCACTCTCAGGAATTCTTGGTTATTAATCAAGATTTTGTCATTGTTGTTGAGTTCTCCTGTCATTGAACTGCAGAACAATCAGGAGATCAGATAGTAAATGTGGAGGAGGAAGACTTTACTTATATTCCAGTGAGGACTTTGGGTAAGAAAGTTGAGGAGGAAGCATGCATAAGAAAGAAGAACATTTTTTTATCCGATAAAATTTTATTGAACACGTATTTCTGTGCTGGGCACAAGGGGTACAAGGATGAGAGAGACTGAGGATAAAGGAACTTACATATAATAGCTAATTCTGTTCTATTTAAGAAACGCATGGTCAGTGCCTTTCCCCAGGAAAAGCACTTCAGCACAAAGCTGCCTTTGAGTTAGTTAAACCTTCCAACACGGTTCTTCTGACCACTAAATATCTGTAGATGAAAAATAGCATGCTTCCATGAAGGAAACTTCAACCAACTCACAATGGGAATCCCAGGTTTTTTGGTTCCCTCAAACCACTTAAACGTACATATACTGTATTTAATGGTTGTGGGAAAGAAACTGCTCTTCCATTGAAACTAAAACAAATGGACTGTTCTAGAGTTCAATATGGCCATCTTTTAGGTCTTGGGAAGAAGACATTTCCTAAATGGTTCCTTGAGCAAAGCTTATCCACCTCACTTTTCTCCCAGAGAGCATCTCTCTCCCTTGCGAAGCCCACAGGAAGTCTCAGTGCTAGCACTTTCTCCACAGTTCTTTTTGTTCCTGTCATCTTGTCACTCTTCAGTGAAACTCAGCAAGCAGTGTGACAAGAGCCCTTAACGTTCAATGTTCAAGATTACAAGTGTGCCGACTCCCTAGACACCCACCAGATACTGCCTTCATCTTTGGGTAAAGATTCTGATTTGACAAAAAGCAAATAACCTCAAAAGTATTGTATCGTATCATTTTTCTTAATGTTGAAAGGGACCTTGCAGAGACAGGAGTAAGAATTTGGGGGGGCGGATATGAGGGATTGAAAATTAGCTTAGCCTGCTTTATAATTTGTGTATCTTGGTCTTGCCCCCGTGTCCTATCCTTCATTCACTCTGAAATAACAGACTCTTGTGAATCTCACTGTAGGTGGTTTGTCTGAGTAGAGCTTCTTGGTTTTTGTCAGGTGACATGGTGATCTTAAGACTTTTCCATGACTCCCAAAAGAGCCTTAGCTACTGCTGAGTTAGGTAGCCATAGTCATGTGGCCAAAGGTTTTTCTCTTTCGGAGGGGGGTGGCCTATGAGCTTTATATGTAGGTGACTTATTTACATGTGGTTGCTACCTTCTATGGCCATACGATCAGTGGTCCTCAAGTGATAAAAGCTTTTGTAGAACTCACTGAAGGTGGTTAATTAGAATCATGCAGTTTTGTTCTATGGGTACCAACACATGTGGAGGAAATTTAAAAATAATATGAAATACACACACGCTGTTCTTTTGTGGCTAGAGGAATTGCATAAGATCCTAAAAGAGGAACTATTGTTATTTTTTAGGTTTAAACAGTAAAATATTTTTTTCGCTGCTGTCATTATAAGTCAAATGGTAGCCAAGAGTCCTCCAAAAAATTATTTACAGTCTACACTAAAACAGGATATTGTCATTATTTCTACAAACTGTTATGTTTGGATTATAAGATACTCACTGAACTCCATCTTCAAATGCTTTGCTACTTGAGTTAGGATTTTCCTAATGGTAGGGATTCTGTTCTTGGAGGCAATGCAGATAGATAGATATATTAGGAATAACAAGACAGTTAGGAAACATGTGTTCTTTCCTCTGGCAGGGAATTTCTCTGTGCTTAAGTTCCTCATTTGTAAAAAGGAGATAAGCAGTCTCTTACTCCTTCATCAGATAATTCCTGTAAGGTACAGCTGCATTCCTTGTTAGGCAGGTGCTTTGCAGAAAGGGAAGTATATAACGTCTGAAGAAATCATTAGGATTTAGAGTCCCAGGATTTTCCTCCTTCCCTTCTTAGACACTTTTGAGCACTGTGTCTAGGACTTGTGTAAGTCCCCCGTAGTACTGGTTCCTGCCCTCAAAGAGCTCACAGTCTAATGTTGGGGGTGTTGGCAGGAAAACGTCAGGCATATTAAAGGGAAATTGCAGTGCAATTTTGGAAATATGCACAGAGACTGATGCTGTAACCCAGACTGAGAAAGTAAGGCAAGGGTTCCAAGCGGAAGTCCTGCCAGAGCCGGGACTAGAAAGATAAGGAAGAGTTGACAGGGAAAGGGGAGGAGAAGGACGTTCCAGGCAAACTGGACAGCAAGGAAAAGGTAGAGAGGTAAGAAACATGCAGTAGATGGAAAAGTATAGCTCCATTCTGGGTTGCTGACACACAATGTACAAGGCTTCTGGGACAGAGTAGCTATCATTTGAAAGGTTGTGATTCAGAAAATTGTTGGAAGACTGTTCAGTGGATAGCTTTCAGAAAACATTCTGGGTTACCAGAGGCTCTGTGTGTAATGTGTAAGGAGTGTTTTGGTGATGTGATGAGGGACTCGGACTTTA
Source organism: Leptonychotes weddellii (assembly GCF_054177405.1). NCBI lineage: Eukaryota > Metazoa > Chordata > Mammalia > Carnivora > Phocidae > Leptonychotes > Leptonychotes weddellii. The sequence continues at coordinate 109,112,325 of NC_138371.1, read as the reverse complement.
TCATGTAGCCCAAGAGTTTCTGGATGGAATTCGGTTATCCACTGTATTCATCAGGGTGTGTGTGTGTGTGTGTGTGTGTTTTGGAGAGAGGATTAATTGTATTCCTCAGATTTTTCAAAGGGGTCTGTGACTTAAAGAGTAAGCACCATTGCTGTAGGTTGTTGAGGGGTTAAGCAGAGGGGTGACATGCTCTGATGCGTATTTTAGAAAGAGATTTCTGTAGACAGGATGGATGTCAAGCTGACGGGTCCACGGCAGGGAGGCCAGCTAGGAACTTGTGGGCAGTCGCCCAGGCCAGAGATGACCAGAGCTTGAATTGGGGCAATGGAACTAGAGATGTAGAGCTGCACATAGATTTAGGAATTACCAAGAGGTTAAAATGTCAAGGCTTGGCAACGGCCTGGCTGATGGGAAGTGAGGGAGGGGAGGAGTCAAAGATGGCTTCTGGGTTTCTGGCTTCGGTGACAGTAGCTTTGTTGCCACTACCTGAGAGGGAAGAGAAAGGAGAGGGTAGGTTTAGGAAGGACAAAGGAGAGTTTAGGAAGGACAAAGTGGGTTTAAGGTTCCTGGGGCTGCCCAGATATGTAGCGATACACACTGGAGGGACGAATTCAAAACTCATGAGCAAACAGATGGCAGTTAAAATCGTGAGAATTTTCAGAAAAAAGAGCATAGAATGAGTGGAGGGGATGAGACCTTAGGGCTACCCACTTCTAAGGACTAACACTCCTGTATGTCTCCTCCTCTCCAGTAACAGCGCTGACTCTTTCTGGCCACCAGAATGCTCTGTGTGTGTGTGTGTGTGTGTGTGTGTGTGTATGTGTTGCAGGGGGTGTTCCCCACACCAAGCAATTCTCAGACACCAGCAGATGTCCTATAATTTCACTCAATTCTGACACTATCTACCTGGAAACAGCATCAGATCCCACAGGTGAGGGGTTCAGATCCTTCCTATTGCCACTTCAGATGTCCATCCCAGGTCCGGGCTGTCCCCTGGACTTCAACCACGGGCTAGCAATCAGAGGTTTTCATGACCTCCCCTCCTTCAGGTTTGATCAATTTGCAACAGTAGCTTACAGAACTTACACAAGCATTTTACTTACTAGATTAACAGTGTGTTATAAAAGGCTCTAACTTAGGAGCACCCAGATGAAAGAGATGCATTAGCGTAAGGTGTGTGGGAAGAGGGCGGGGCTTCCACACCCTCTCCGGGAAGCCCTCTCCTCGCACCACCACGTACGGGCTTGCCAACCTGGAAGCTCATCAAATCTCCCAGTCCGAGAGTACTTATGGAGTTTAATCAGCAGCTCCCCTTCTTCCCAGAGGTCAGTGGGTGGGACCAAAAGCTCCCACCCTCTGATTACTTGGTCTTTCTGGCTATCAGCCCCATCCTGAGGCCATCTAGGGACCCCACCCTAAGTCACCTCATTAGCATCAACTCCAGTGTGCGCTCAAAAAGGGCCCACCGTGGATAACAAGACACTCCTATCACTCGGGAAATTCTAAGCGTTTTAGGAGATTTGTGCCAGGAACCAGGACTAGTCAAATATATTTATTATACCACACCAGTCTGGTCTACTGCCCTCTTCTACAGCAGGTGAGGGAAATGGGGTCCAGAAAGGTTAAAGGACTTGCTGAAATTCAAAGTCATCCAAGCAGGTAACTCTCAAAAGAGGGGCTTGGAACTCAGACCTCGTAAGTCTTCTCCAGGTCTCTGTGTTTCCCAGGAGACTCAGCTTGGAGAACCCGAAAAGGAGGCGCCCTAACAGTCTCTGATTTGTTTTATGTCTAAATCCATCACCCTTTCTGTGGAGGAGATTTTTACTTTTACCTAAAATTTTATTTTTGATTGTTGCTAATTTTTTTTTTCTTACCCCCACCCGCACCCCAGCCCTGTCTCTTCAAAGCACACCACTTTGGGGACACTTTTCTAATTCCAAAGCTGTCATCATTGCTCAGACTGTGTTTGGAACTGGACTCTGGGAAGTGCTACCAGGGTTTGGGAATGGATTCTCATTAAGAACCTTAATCTCGGGCGCCTGGGTGGCTCAGTTGGTTAGGTGACTGCCTTTGGCTCAGGTCATGATCCTGGAGTCCCAGGATCGAGTCCCGCATCAGGCTCCCTGCTCGGCAGGGAGTCTGCTTCTCCCTCTGACCCTCCCCCTTCTCATGTGCTCTCTCTCTCATTCTTTCTCTCAAATAAATAAATAAAATCTTTAAAAAAAAAAAGAACCTTAATCTCAATGGTGGCAAATTCTTCCTTTGGCTTTTTAAAAAAGTCAGGGGGCGCCTGGGTGGCTCAGATGGTTGGGCGTCTGCCTTCGGCTCGGGTCGTGATCCCGGGGTCCTGGGATCGAGTCCCACATCGGGCTCCCGGCTCAGCGGGGAGCCTGCTTCTCCCTCTGACCCCCTCCCCTCTCATGCTGTTTCCCTCTCACTCGCTCTCTAAAAAATAAATAAAATCTTGAAAAAAAAAAAATAAATAAATAAAAAAGTCAGGTCTATTAAGGTACTATTTTCATATTGCAAATTTTACCCTTTTTAGTGTACGGTTCCCTGAGCTTACCCAACAACTATCATCATTTAACTAGCACCACTATTAAGATACAGAACATTTCCATTCCCCCCAAAACTTCTCTTATTCTTCTTCATAGTTAATCAACCCCAATACCCACCTCCAACCTCTGGTGACCAATAATTTCTTTTCTGTCCCTATAATTTTTCCTTTTCCAGAATGTCATGTAACTGGAATTTTATACTATGTAGACTTTTGAGTCTGTTTCTTCACACAGCATAATTATTTGAGAGTTATCCATCTTGTTACATATGTCAGTACTCAAAAACCAAAACTCAGTCAAGTACCGTTGAAGATCTAGTAACTTTTATTAAATGCTTCATGAATTGGACAGCGCCCATCTAACGATTAGAGGGAACTCCGGGAGCTATACAAAACAGAAGGATTTTATAGATAGACATGGGATGGAACAGTTAGCAAAAGAAAAGAAAAGATTGCTTCACACAAGGTCATCTTCCCTTAGGGAGACATACAGGGTGTCTTGTTAGGTGGATTACTTCATCTTTCTTTGGGGCATGGAGAGGGCCCTCGTGACAGATTAACTCATTGGAGCTGACCAGAAAATTTCTGAGTGGCTAGTTAAGACTACATTTCTAGGGAAGGTTGAAATTGCCATTAGGTTAAGTATTAAGCCCTGGTTTGGTGACTTGGCCATAGCATGAATAACTCTGTTTTGGGCCTGTGGTTTTCTTTTTAACAGTCCTTTTTTCCATTCTTTTGCTGAGTAGTATTTCATTGTTGGATGTGCCACAGTTTGTTTATCCATTAACCAGATGAAGTTCATTTGTTTGCTTCTAGTTTTTGGCAGTTATAAATAAAGCTGCTATAAATAATTGAATATAAGTTTTGGTGTGAGCATTGGTTTTAATTTCTCTTGGGTAAACACCTAAAAGTGGCAGTGTATTGCTGGAATGTATGCTCAGTGAATATTCAACTTTATGAGAAACTGCCAGTTTCTCAAAGTGATTGGACCATTTTTCATCCCCACTAACAATGTGTGAGAGTTGCAGTTGTTCAACATCATTGTCATCACTTGGAATGGTCAGTTTTTTGTCTTTGTTTTTTAACCCTTCTCATAGGGGTGTGGCAATGTGTCATGGTGATTTTAATTTGCATTTACTTAATGACTAATGATGTTGGTCATCTTTCTATGTGCTTAATTGTCATCCTGTATTATGTTTGGTGAAGTGTTTCCTAAGATCTTTTGCCTATTTTTTTTTTTTAATCAGGTTGTTTGTTTTGAAAATACTTTTTTCCAGTCTATGGCTTCTCTTTTCATTTTTTTTTAAGGGAGCTTCTCTTGGGGAGCAGAAATTATTAGTTTTGACGAAGTCCACTAGTGGAAAAATTAGCCCTAGACTAAACACTGCTCTGGTCCTACCTAACTGAGCTTAAAGAAAGACCTGAAAGGAACAAAGTGTCTACAATGAACTTAACTACATCCCATAAAAATGTTCAAAAATATGTAACAAATACATCTGACACCAGGTGAAATTCACAATGCCTAGGTTCCAGTCATAAATTAATAGACAAACAAAGGATTAAAAATTCAACCCACAGAGAACAATCAGTCATCCAAAAGGGACCCAGTAATGACATAGAATATAAAATTAGTAGACAAGAACATTAAAATAGTTGTTATATTATATTCCACATGGTTCTGAAACTAGAGGAAAGATTAGACATGTTAAGCAGGAACACAGTAAATATATATAAAAAAAAAATCACAGAAATTGGACTTCTAGAGATGAAAATTGCAATTACACTGGAAGGAGTTGACAGCAGATTGACTGCAGAAGAAAAGATTAGTGAACTTGAAGACAGCAATAGAAACAATCCAAAATGAACAGAGAGAAAAGACAAAATAAAATGAACAGAGAATCAGTGAGAACTTCAGCTGGTCAAATAGACATGTAAGTCTGCTGTCAGAATGTATCCTTTTTTTCTGGATGCTTTTAAGAGTTTCTCTTTATCATTGGCTTTAAGCAATTTGATTATAATGTACTTTTTGTAGTTTTTTTTCTGAGTCATGTGTTTGGGTTTTGTTGGGATTCTTAGATCTGTGGGTTTATCATTTACATCAGATTTGGACATTTTCTCCGTTATTTCATCAGCTATTTTTTCTGACCTCCTTTTCCCCATTCTTTGCAATGACATGTATATTTGACCTCCAAAAGTGAGTAAAATATAAGACTTTTTATTGTCTAAACCCCTTTGAAAGATAATTGACTGTTTAAGGCAAAATAATAACAGTGACTTGTTGGGTTTATAACTTATGTTGAAGTGCAATGTATGATAGCAATAGCACAAAACCTGGGAGGGATGAAATTGAAATATACTATTGTAGGATCCTTATATTATATATGAGGTAGTATAACAGCACTTAAAAGACTGCATTAAGGTAAAGATGTATACTATAAACCTTAAGGCAAGTGCTAAAATAACAAAACAAAGCATTATGGCTAATAATCCAAGAAATGAGATGAAGTAGAATCATAAAATATCCTCACTTATTCCCAAAGGAGGCAGCAGATTGACTGCAGAAGAAAAGATTAGTGAACTTGAAGACAGCAATAGAAACAATCCAAAATGAAGCAGGCAGAAAAAGAGGAAAAGGGAAAAAAGAAGAGATGGAACAGATAGAAAACAAAGAATAATATGATAGATTTAAACCTAAGCATATCAATAATTTTATTAAATTTAAATAATCTACACATCACAATTAAAAGGTTGTCAGACTTGGTAAAAAAAAAAAAAGCAAGTCCCAACTATATGGTACATAAATAAAGCCAAACTTGGATATGAAGACACAAAAACGTTAAAAGTAAAAGGATGGGGAGGAGGAAATCCCATGTCAACACTAAGCAAAAGCTGGAGAGACTAAATAACAGACAAAGTACATTTCAGAGCAAAGAATATTAGTAGAGGCAAAAAGTCATATCATAATGCTATAAGGCTTGGATCATCAAAAGGACATAAAAATCTTAAACATTTATGCATCTAATAGCAGAGTTTGAAAATACGTGGATCAAAATCTGATTGAACTGCCAAGAGAAATGGACAAATCCACAGTTATATTTAGAGCGTTCAACACTCCTTTGACAATTGATAGAAAAAAAAGAAATCAGTAGTTTATAGAAGACTTGAACAACAGTATCAACCAACTTAATCTAATTTACATTTATAGACTATTCCACTCAACAAGAGCTGAATGTACATTCTTTTCAAGTGCACACAATATACTTATCAAGCTGGGCCATATTCTGGACCATCAGACAAGCTTCAGTAAATTTTAAAAGATTCAAGACATACAAAATATATCCTGTGACTTCACTGGGAATTAAATTAGAAATTAATAACAAAAAGATATATGGAAAGTCCTCAAATATTTGGAAACCAAAGAACACATTTCTAAATAATCCATGGGTCAAAGAAGTAACCAAAAAAGAAATGAGAGTGTATATTGAATTGAATAAAAGTGAAATGCATTATATTGGAATTTGTGGGATGCTCCTAAAACAGGACTAAAGAGGAATATAGTATTGGGCGCCTGGGTGGCTCAGTTGGTTGAGCGACTGCCTTCCGCTCAGGTCATGATCCTGGAGTCCCGGGATCAAGTCCCGCATCGGGCTCCCTGCTCGGCAGGGAGTCTGCTTCTCCCTCTGACCCTCCTCCCTCTCATGCTCTCTGTCTCTCATTCTCTCTCTCTCTCTCAAATAAATAAATAAAATCTTTAGAAAAAAAAAAGAGGAATATAGTATTAAATTATTAATTATTAAATGGTTAGTAGCCTTACATTTTAATGCTACAAATTCAAACTAATGAACTGGAATTCAAGCAGAAGCAAGGGGGAGGGCGCGGAAATAACAAATTAAACCCCATGTAAACAAAAGAAAGGAAACAAACATGATGAAAGTGAAAAACCAATGAAATAGGAAAAAAGGAGAAAATCAATTGCAACCAAGATGAATAAAAGATCAGTAATATTGGCTAGACTACTAACCAAACTGATTAGGAAAAAAGAGAAAAGACACAAATTTCCAGCATCAGGAATAAGAGAGGCAACATCACTACAGAATCTATAGATACTAAAAGGATAATATGGAAATATTAACAACTTTATGCCTATACTTTGACAACTTCTATTTAATGGAAAAAATTCCTTGAAAGATACATACTACCAAAGTTTATTCAAAGAAAATTGATAACCTAAACAATGCTATACCTGTAAAGAAATTGAATTTGTAGTTAAAAATATTCCTGCAATGAAAACTACTGGGGCAGATGGCTTTACTGGGGAATCCATCAAATATTTAAAGAGGAAATAATACCAAATCTGTACAAATTTTTCCAGAAAATTTGAGAGAAGATAATGCTTCTCACCTCATTCTATGAGGCCGACTTTACTCTCATACCAAAACTGAAGATTTTAGAAGCAAAAAACAAAAATAAACCTACAGACCAATAATTACCATGAATATAAATGCAAAAATGCTTAGCAATACTTTAACAAGCTGAATTTAATCATATATAAAAAAGATAATACATCATATCCAACTGGTTTATTTCAGGAAGGCAAGGTTGGTTAACATTTGCAAATGAATTAATATAGTTCACCATATTCACAGATAAAAAAGAAAGGCCACTAAAAAAACAAAATCAAAAACAAACCTATAGGATTATCTCAATAGATACCAAAAAATGCATTTGACCAAATACAACATCCACTCCTAATAAAATCTCCCAGCAAACTAGGAATAGAAGTGATCCTCCTCCAATTAAGTAACAGCATCTATGAAAAACCTTTAGCAAACATCATACTTTTAATATCAAGTGGCTGAATATTTTCTACTAAGATCAGAAATAAGGCATGGGTGACTATTCTCACTACTTCTCTTCAAGTACTGCAGATTCTAACCAGAATAATAAGGCTAGAAAAGAAATGAAAGGCACCCAATTTGGAAAAGAAGAAGTAAAATTGTCTTTATTTGCGAACAACATGATCATCTATGTATAAAATCCTATAGAACTTACAAAGAAGTAATTACAACTGATAAGCAAGTTCGATAAGTTTGTAGGACAGAAGATCAGTGTAGAAATTCAATTTTGTTTCTATAACTAAGAATCAGAAATTGAAGTAAAAATGTCCAGAAAGATGAAATAGGGATAAAGAAAGGCAAGATCTGTACACTGAAAACTATAAAAAATTGCTAAGATAAATTAAAGGAGACCTAAATAAAGAGAGATGTACCATATGTATGTATTGTAAGACTCGGTATTGTTAAGATGTCAGTTTTACTCAATTGATCCAGTGAGTCAATACAATTTCTATCAAAATCCCTGCAGACCTTTTTGCAGATTTTGATAGGCTGATTCTAAACTTAAAATGAAAATGAAAGAGACCTACAATACCCAAAACAACTTTGAAAAGAACAAAGTTGGAAAACTTACCATCTTGATTTCAAGGCTTATTATAAAGCAAGAATAATCGAGACAATGTGGAATTGGCATCTAGATAGACAAGTAGATCAGTGGAAAAGTATAAGGACTTCAGAAATTAGAAATATGCAGTCAGTCATTTTCAATGAAGGTGTAGAGGTAATTCAGTGGAGAAATCATACTCTTTCAATGAATGGTGCTGAAACAATTGAATATTCACATGTAAATATAATCATATGAAAAGTTTTGATCCATAGTCATACCATTTAAAAAGTCATAAAAAAAATCATAGACCTAAATGTAAAACTAAAATGTACATTTAAAACCTGAAACCATAAAACTAGGAGAAAGCCTTTATAACCTTAGATGGAACAAAGATTTTTTAGATACAAAACCAAAAGCATGTTCCATAAAAGAAGGAATGATAAATTGGACATCTTCAAGATTAAGAATTTCTAGTCTTCAAAAGACAAGCCACAGATTGGCAGAAAATATTTGTCAATTACGTATTTGATAAGGACTTGTATCCAGAATATATTTTTTAAAAGAACTCTCAAAACTTGAAGATGGCCAGGTAAGTAAGAGGTTCCTGAACTCACTTTCTCCCCTGGACATACCAAATCTCCAGCTACACATAGAACAATGTTCTCTGAAAGAAATCCAGAAACTAACTGAGTGACTCCTACACATCACACAAATGAAGAAAAAACCCACATAGAAATGGGTGGAAAAGGCAGAGACACATGTCAATCTCACCAGAACCCAATCTCTGACATAGCAATATACAATCGAGAGGGAACTCACAACTCTCAGCTTCTCCCTGAGGAATGAAGGGTTTGGATCCAACCTCTAGCATTCCTATCATTAAGACTTCCACTTGAGGGACGGACTCCCAAAACACATGGCTCTGAAAACCTATGGGGCTTGCATCTGTGAGACCGGCCAGATGGTAGCAAACAAAGAAACAGTTCTTTGGCCTTGGGAGGACTCCCTGTGGTTATACCCTTAGGGCTCAGTTCAGAAGCAACAGACACAAATGCTATCTCCCAATCTTTCCCTTAAAGAAACCTGTTTGGAGCCTGAGGGCTAGGCTCCCAATTTAACACACATCTAAGAACTGACTGTGATCCTGCCCAAGACTGTGGGGGCTGGCAAGCACCATCTCCACATTTTTCCTCTGTTAGTATCTTCCTGAAAGGAACATGTGCTCATCTTTGGAGCCCTGGGTTTTGTGGGTGCCACCCAGAGGACTCACCCCTTAATTGCCTGGTGCTGGTGGCCAGCAGGGCTTGCATTGATGGGTCCCCCAAGATGGTAGCAAACAAAGAAACAGTTCCTAAGAGGCTATCCCCCAGGACTCTGTGCAAAGGGAGCAGACAGAAACTTCCAGCTCCTGGTCTTTTCCTGAAAGAAGTCTATTTGCACACTTGAAAAACTATTGCCTGAGAGTCTGGCTTCCAAACACTCTTCATCTAGGTGCTAACTGAGATCCTCCCCTTTGATACACTGACAGGTCTTGGCATACCTTCACTATTAGGAGCCAGTAAGAACAAAAAAGGTGGCTTGGACAATCACAAAAGTTTGAGAGGCAACCAAGACCTAAGCCTGGACTGAATGATAAGGTTTATCTCCTACATGAGACCACTCTGTGAAGAGTGGGAGAGGTGGCTGTTTTATCCAGTGCACAGAAACCAACACAGAGAGTAAAGGAAAATGAAGAGGAATATGTTCCAAACAAAAGAACAAGATAAAACTCCAGAAACAAACCTTAGTGAAACAAAGATAAATTGTTTACCTATAAAGAGCTCAAATTAATGGTCACTGGGGCTCCACAGAAATACAAAAGATCATGACTACTATGAACACTTACATGCCAACAAATTGGACAATCTAGCAGAAATGGATAAACTTCTAAAAGCATACAACCTTCCAAAGACTGAATCATGAAGAAACAGAAAATTTGAACAGAATTACTAGGAAGGAGATTGAATCAGTACTGAAAAACCTACCAACAAAGAAAATCCAGGACCAGATGGCTTCAATGATGAATTCTACCAAACATTTAAGGAAAAATGAATACCAATCTTTCTCAAATTCTTCCTCCCCAAAAAAGAACAGAAGAAAACACTTACAAACTCGTTTTATGAGGCCAGCATAACCCTGATACCAAAACCAGGCAAAGACATTACAAGAAATGAAAATTACAGATCAGTATCCCTGATGAAAATGGATGCAAAAATTCTCAACAAAATATCTGCAATCCAAGTTCAACAATACATCAAAAAGATCGTATGCCATATCTAAAGGGGTTTATTCCAGGGATGCTCGGATAGTTCAACATCTGCAAATCAATCAATGTGATACACCACATTAACAAAATGAAGGGTAAAAACCATATGATCATCTCAATAGATGCAGAAGAAGCTTTTTAAAAAATTCAACATCCATTCATGATAAAAACTTTCAACAAAGTAGGTTTAGACAGACTATACCTCAATGTAATAAAGGCCATATGTGACAAGCCCACAGCTAATATGTTCAGTGATTAAAAGGTAAAAGCCTTTCCTCTATCATTGGGAAGAAGACACGGATGCCTACTCTTCCCACTTTTGTTCAACATAGTACTGAAAATTTTTGTCAGAGCAGTTAGGCAAGAAAAAGAAATAAAAGGCATCCAAATCAGAAAGGAAGAAGTAAAACTGATTCTGTTTGCAAGTGGCATGATATTACATATATAAAATCCTAAAGACTCCATCCAAAAACTGTTAGAACTAATTAACAAATTCAGTAGACTTGTAGAATACAAAATCAATATATAAAATTCAGTTCTTGGTTCTATACACTCACAACAAACTATCAGGAAGAAAATTAAGAAAGGAATTCCATTTACAATTGCATCATAAAGAATAAAATATCTAGAAATAAATATAACCAAAGAAGTAAAAAATCTGTACACTGGAAAGTACAGATATTGATCAAAGAAATTAACTAAGACAGATAAATGGAAAGAATTTCTATGCTCACAGATTGGAAGAATTAATAATGTTTAAAATGTCCATACTATTTAAAGACATCTTCAGGTTCAATGCGATCTCTATCAAAATTCCAATGACATTTTTCACAAAAATAGAAAAAACAATCCTAAAATTTGTGTGGAACCACAAAAGACCCTAAATAACTAAAGTGATCTTGAGAAAGAACAAAGTGAAAGGCATCACACTTTCTGATTTCAAACACTATTAACAAGCTATAGTATTCAAAACAGTACAGTATTGGCATAAAAACAGACACATAGATCAGTGGAACAAAATAAAGAGCCCAGAAATAAACTCATGTACATATGGTTAATGACAAAGGAGCCAAGTGTATAAAGTCAAGGAAAGATAATCTCTTTAATAAAAGGTATTGGGAAACCTGGACAGCCACATGCAAAATAATGAAACTGGACCACTATCTTATACCATATACAAAAATCTCAAAATGGAATAAAGACTTGAACGTAAGACCTAAAATCATAAATCTCAGAGAAGGAAACATAGGGGGTAATCTTGACATCAGTTTTAGCAAGATTAGATTTTTCAGATTTGACACCAAAAGCAAAGGCAACAAGAGCAAAAATAAATGAATGGGACTACATCAAACTAAAGAGCTTTTGCATAGCAAAAGAAACCATCAACAATATGAAAAGGTAACCTATGGAATGGAAGAAAACATTTGCAAATTATGTATCTGATAAGGCATTAATATCCAAAATATGAAAAGAACTCATACAACTCAATAGCAACAAAAAGAAAGAGAAAGAGAAAGGAGAAGAGAAGAAAAAGAAATCTGGTTAGAAAATGCACAGAAGAAGGGCGCCTGGGTGGCTCAGTTGGTTGGGCGACTGCCTTTGGCTCAGGTCATGATCCTGGAGTCCTGGGATCGAGTTCCGCATCGGGCTCCCTGCTCGGCGGGGAGTCTGCTTCTCCCTCTGACCCTCCTCCCTCTCATGCTCTCTGTCTCTCATTCTCTCTCTCTCAAATAAATAAATAAAATCTTTTAAAAAAAAAAGAAAAGAAAATGCACAGAAGAAATGAATGGACACTTTTTCCAAAGAGGACAGGATCACTAATCATTAGGGAAATGGAAATTGAAACCACAATGAAGTATTATCTAACACCTGTTAGAATGGCTGTCATTAAAAAGACAGAAGATGACAAGTGTTGGTGAGGATGTGGACAAAAGAGAAGACTTGTGTGCTACTGGAGGGAATGTAAGGTGGTACAGCTACTGTGGAAAACAGTATATAAGTTACTAAAAAAAATAAACATAGAACTACCGTATGATCCAACAGTTCTCCTTCAGGGTACATATCTGAAGGAAGCAAAATCACTATCTCAAAGAAATATCTGCACCCCCATGTTCATTGCAGCACTTTTTATAGTAGCCAAGATTTGGAAACAACTTCAGTGTCCATTGATGGATGAATGGATAAAGAAAATGTGAGATACACAGATAGATAGATATAAATCTACTATATATACTGTTTTCCACAGTAGCTGTACCACCTTACATTCCCTCCAGTAGCACACAAGGCTTCTCTTTTGTCCCCATCCTCACCAACACTTGTTATCTTCTGTCTTTTTAATGACGGCCATTCTAACAGGTGTCAGATAATATTTCATTGTGGTTTCAATTTTCATTTCCCTACTGATTAGTGATGCTGTCCTCCTTGGAAAAAGTGTCTATTGATTTATTCTGCACAGTTTCCAACCAGATTTCTTTTTCTTTTCTTTTTTTTTTTATTGGTATTGAGATAGGTATACATCTATTTATCTAACTATGAATACTATTCCACCGTAAAAAGGAAAGAAAGAAATTCTGCTATTTTTGACAACATGAATGGACCTTGAGGGCATTATGCTAAGTGAAATTAGTCAGAGAGAGTAAAACAAATACTGCATGATCTCACTTTTATGTAGAATCTAAAAAACCAAACCCACAGAAAGAGAATGGATTGGTGGTTGCCAGAGGCATGGGTAGGGGGCGGGAGAAATAGGTGAAGGTGGTTAAAAGGTACAAACGTCCAGTTATAAAATAAGTAAATTCTAGGGATGTAATGTACAACATGGTGACTATAGTTACCAGTACTCTGTTATATATTTAAAAGTTTCTAAGAGAGTAGATCTTAAAAGTTCTCAGCACAAGAAAAAAAATTGTTCCTATGTGAAACTTACTGTGGTGATCATGTTGTAATGTATACGTATATCAAATCATTGTGTTGTATACCTTAACCTTATACAATGTTATATGTTGACAATATCACAATAAAACTGGGAGAAAATACTGTCAAAACTCAATAATAAGAAAATAAGCACCCCAATTTTAAGAGATTTGATGTGGGCAAAATATGTGAACAGACACACTGCCAAAGAATATATGGTATGTCATAGAAGCATCTGAAAGGGTGCTCAACATCATTAGTAGGAAAACAGATATTAAAACCACAATGATTTATTATATACTTACCACAATGGCTAAAATTAAAAATTCTCATCATGCCAAGTGTTGGTGAGGATGTGACTTCCACAGCTGGAATTCCCATACAATGACAATAGGAATATAAAATGATACAACCTCTTTGGAGAGGAGTTTGGCACTTAGAAAGAGACATAGACACCTTGCCTATGACCTGGGTGCTCCAATCCTTGGTATTTAGTCAAGAAAAATAAAAGCATATGTCCATACCAAGACTTTTATACAAATATTCATAGCAGTGTTACTTGTAAGAGGCTAAAAGTGGAAACAATCCAAATTCTATCCACACATAAATGTATTAAAATATTGTGTTGTATCTACATAGTAGACTACTACTTGTCAAATAAAAGGAATGAACTACTGATATATACTACAGTAGGGATGAATCTAAAAATAATACAGAGTGAAAGAAGCCAGACAAAAAAAGAAATTTCATACTATGTGATTCCGTTTACATGAAATTCTGGAAAATTCAAGCTAATCTATGGTGACAGAAAGGAGATCAGAGGTTGCTTGGCATGCGGTTGCGGGGTGAGTAGGAGGGAGGGATTACCAAGGGGCATGTGGAAACTTTTAGGGGTGAATAAGTTTACTATCTTGACTATGATGACTGTTTTACAGACAGATTTGTATTTACATCAAAACTTACCAAATTATACACTTTAAATTATGTTCAACTTATTGTGTATTAATTATACTGAATAAACTATTTGAAAAAAGAGTAGGGAGATAAAAACACTAGGAAGTAGGGCAGGGAAGGTTCTTAAGCTCTCTTTAATCTTTTTATTCCCCTTGGTCCCTTGAAATTGTTCTTACTTGATTTCTTTTTTTTCCTTTCTTTTAAAAGACTAGGGGCTGGGGCACCTGACTGGCTCAGATGAAAGAGCATGCAACTTGTTTTTTTTTTTTTAAGATTTATTTATTTATTTGAGAGAGAAAAAGAGAGCACGAGCATGTGAGTGGGGGGAAGGCAGAAAGAGAGGGAGAGAATTCAAGCAGACTGTTAAGAGCATGCAGCTCTCAATCTCGGGGTCATGAGTTCGAGCCCCACGTTGGGTGTAGAGATAGCTTAAAATAAAAAGAAAAGGAAAGAAAAGACTAGGGGCTATATTAAGGGAAATCAAAAACACATAATGACTAAATGCTGATGAAATTGTCGTAAAACAATTACATTCTCACCTTACATGTGGCTATATAAATTGGTATAGCACCTTTGAAAAACCAAATGGCAATGTATATCAAGAACCATTTAAATATATCCTTTTATATGTTTATGTCCTTTAATCCACTAGTTCCATTTCCAGAAATGTATACTAAAGAAATAATATTTTTTTTAAAGATTTTATTTGACAGAGAGGGAGAGAGAGCACAAGCAGGGGGAGTGGCAGGCAGAGGGAGAGGGAGAAGCAGGCTTCCCGCTGAGAAGAGAGCCTGATGTGGGACTCGTTCCCAGGACCGTGGAATCATGACCTGAGCCAAAGGCAGATACTGAGCCACCCAGGCACCCAAGAAATAATATTTTAAAAGTGAAACACTTAGATAAAAAAACAGTGAAAAGCTTAGCGTAGTATTTTATTTTATTTCATTTTTTCACAGATTAATTTATGTATTTATTTATTTATTTATTTATTTATTTGAGAGTGAGCATGCACATGCACATGAGCAGGGGGAGGGACAGAGGGAGAAGGAGAGAGAGAATCCCAAGCAGACTACTGCTGAGCGTGGAGCCTGACACCGGGCTCAATCTCACAACCCTGAGATCATGATCTGAGCCAAAATCAGGAGTCTGATGCTTAACTGACTGAGCTACTCAGATGTCCCTTAGTGAAGTATTTTAAATGGCAAGAGGGCAAAAAAAAAAAACCCTAAAATGTATAACAGCAAGGGAATGATTAGGTCATTTTTTTTAGTGCCACCAAAGGAAAGCAAATCAATTGCATCTAGTACCATAAGAAGTGCTTATATATTATTTTCAAAATCAGAATATAAAATGATTTCTACTCGATTAATGCAATTAGTTAACTATGTTCACAGATGGGAAAGATTCTAGAGAAATGAAAATGGTTTATTTGTTAGGATGTCAGGATTTAGGGTGAATTTTCACTTACAGTTCTACTTGTATTGCTATGACTTCTTTAATAAGTAATAAAATAATAAAGACAGATGAAAACAAACCAGTGAATGTGTCTTAATATGTAGTTCTCATAGCTACGATACTGAGATTTTAATCAGATTACAAGGTACAAAGATGGGGGCGCCTGGGTGGCTTAGTCGTTAAGCGTCTGCCTTCGGCTCGGGTCATGATCCCAGGGTCCTGGGATCGAGCCCCGCATCGGGCTCTCTGCTCAGCCGGGAGCCTGCTTCTCCCTCTCCCACTCCCCCTGCTTGTGTTCCCTCTCTAGCTGTCTCTCTTTCTGTGTGTCAAATAAATAAAATAAAATCTTTAAAAAAAAACAGCAAGGTACAAAGATGGTTGAACACATACATTTACCTTCCACCAAGAGTTCACTCAAATGACAAAATTTTTTAAAGACATAAACTTAAAAGGACAAAGACACTGGAGAGGCAGAAAATAAAATTTAGAGAGATTTAAAACACATGAAGAAAGCTGAATCAAAAGGTGCAGGATGAGAAAGCTGAAAAGCAACCTGATTTCCATTGTAGGACACCCCAAAAGAACATAAGTTGCCAGCACCAGGTCCCAGAACCTGGGCAGCCAACATGAGAGAGGACTCTTCTCTGGGGGATCTGGATTAGCCCATGAGAAAATCTAAAGGTAACCATATAGAGAAGTTGGGGCAGCAGGTCACATGGTGCCCACAGAGCTTACAATGAACACTTTGGACTTCATTCTTATATATGAGCACACTGTCAAGGATCATCAGTCATTTGGGAAAAAAACATCCAAATGCTAGAACAGAAAGTGAAGGAGAGAGGAAGAATCAAAGAAATAATTCAAGAAAACTTTTCCAAAGAGAAGAATATGAGTTTCTGGATTGAAAAGACCCACTGAGCATCTAGCACAATGGATGAAAATAGACTCTCAGTATGGCATATAATTCTAAAGATTTTAGTGCACAAAGAAAAGATTTCACAAGCATCCATAAAGAAGAAAAAATTGCTTGTGTGCAAATAATATTCCTCATTTGCTCTACCCTTATTTCAAATGCTCAGGAGCACAGTGGACAGGACTGCTCTAAGTACCTCTGTTCCTGATTTATAGTAAGACTTGCCTTTTATGAAATTATATATCATACATACTTTCCTGTTGGCCTCCTTTGCCTGATTACATTTTGTTTTGTTGTTTTGTTGTGAAATGAATACATACTTTCTTTTCAAGGTGTGCATGTATCAACATCATTGTCTTTATTTTGTTTTACAGTTGTTTTTTCAGCAATGATATTTGAGACTATTACAAATCAAGATCTGCCTGTGATCAAGTGTGTTTTAATCAATCATAAGAACAATGATTCATCACTGGGGATATCATCATCGTATCCCATGGTAAAGTAATATTAAAATTCTAACTTTAGCTATTTTCTCTAGAGGCCATATTTTGTAAGCTATCAAGGCCTACCATGGCTATATGGGTTTTTCTTTTTGTGTATTTAAAAATATTATGTACTCATATGCACTCCATTTCATCCAGAGTCATGTTCTCTCCTAGTTTGGATTCAGGAAAGACACAGATACTCAGCATGAATAAGTAACAGGAATTACCTTTGTAACAGGAATTACCCTTTCTCCTTAAAGAGAATCCAGGCTTCTCCCTCAAACCCGAGTCCCTAATTTCCAACTGCCTCCTGGATCTAGATAAAAACAGGTTTTCCATTTGCTCATTAAAAACCACCTATATAATTTATTTCATTTCTATTTCCCCAAACCTGCTCCAGTATTATACTTGTATTAATTGATTTCTGTTTATGGGCCTGTCCAGTTCCCAAGCTTGAAAGGTCAGCATTGTTTTGGACTACTTCCTCTCTTTACCTTCACATTCGGTCAGTTACCAAGTCTTGTCAATTTCCTTTCTTTGATAATTCTCATATAATCACCTCATATTCTCTGGTCTCACAGCCACTTCCTTCATTAACTCCCCCATAATCACAATAATATCACAAGTGGCTTCTTCCTTCTACAGTTCATCTCCGATGGGGCTGCCAGACTGTTCTTTCTGAAGCACGGCTACATCCTTTACTGCCTGCCTTAGAACCTTCAGTGACTTCCCATTAAACTGACATGCAAATTGCTCCATCATCTGACTCTGGCTCCTTCAGGTTCCACATTTGTTTTTCATTACCCTTCTCCTTCATGCAATTCATCTAACAGCTTAGGTATGTACTCAAAGGAAGGAAGCTTAAATAATAGAGAACTGAAAATATTAGAAATATATAACAAAAAGTGAATATAAAGTAGCCAATTCCATGAACATTTCCAGGTAAGGATTCATACCAATATATATAGTCAGTCTGTTTTCTTCTACATAGACAAGAATACATAAACACATAACATACACTGCATGATGCCCTGGGGACTTCACTCCCCACCCCCTTAAGATCAGAGATATTAAAAATATTCTCAAACTTAAAACATAGTGTGAAATAGGTTTCTGTAACATTCTACGTGAATGGAAAACTGATTCAACACATGATTTTTTTTTTTATGCCAGAAGCATGGCTGGTTTTAATTTTTTAACAGATACTGGCATCAAATAATTAAGATATTTTGCATACACAGTATTTCATCGTGAACCAAAAATGTTGGTATTATTTGCTATGCTATTTTAAACTTTCAGTGTCTTTTCAACTTAAGAAAATAGCTGCACACATTTAAGTGTTTTCTTATAAAACACAATCTTTAAAAAAAGCTAATAATTGGTCTTGGTTCCTAGTGTTAAGTCCTGCGTTATTTTTTTTCATATAGTATAAGTTATATTCTTATGCAATATTTAGGGTCGTATTAAGACCTAGTAGCTCTCAAACAACATTAAACAGCTAATCCTACAAATCCTAGATGAAGCAAAGATGAGCAGTCTGCACAATGTGCTTTCACCTTCCTGAAGTTGAAGCTGCTCCTTTGGGGCATTTTCCCACCTTAGTGGGAAGCGTATTGTTAGGGAAGCAGGGCTCTTTAAAAAAATGGTTTTGATTTCTTCCACAGTTCACATTGCTCAGATGAGACATCTTTCTGAGACTCTTACAGTTCAGGAGTGTTTTGTGTTTTGGGTTTTTTTTTTTTTTAAGATTTTATTTGTTTATTCGACAGAGAGAGACACAGCGAGAGAACACAAACAGGGGGAGAGGGAGAGGGAGAAGCAGGCTTCCTGCAGGGCAGGGAGCGCGACATGGGGCTCGATCCCAGGATCCCAGGATTATGACCTGAGCCCGAAGGCAGATGCTTAACACTGAGCCACCCAGGCGCCCCCAGGAGTGTTTTGAATAACCAAACATTCTGGTAGACAAAACTTGTCAATGTAACTCTAATAAATAAGCAACTACATCCTTAGCTGTATTACCGATATAACCTGGAACCAAAATAAGATGATTTTACTGTTCCTACAATCCACTTAATTGTTGTTTAAAATATGAATGTTTTCACCATTTATCATTTCTGTTTGAAGAAGAATGTGGTGTATGCTGGGTTTCTCCACTGCAAAGTTACTCTTTTTTTCTTTGTAATTAGCAAGTATTTGGGGGAAGATGCAAATATCCCGTTTCTCCTCTAATTTTCACCTGCTGATTTTAGCACTCATTGGTGGATCTTGCCTACAACAGTTATTACTGTGATGTTTGCCTAATGGTGATTTTCTTTTTCCCTTATTCCCTCTACATGTGTAAATTGGAGTTGTGTGAGGAAGAGCTATCTCTTCTCTCCATTTTATTTATTTATAACAGTATGGACTCAGAGATACTTATTTTATTCTATGACTTATAACCCAAGACTATCAATTTTATTTTGTTGCTCAGATTTGTCCAGCTTTGGCCATTGGGAGCTACTTCACGATGACTTCTGTGTCCTTTCAACTTGTGCCCAGTTTTCTCAAGCACTTCCTTACTTCCTGGTGCTACAATATAGTTCAGGCTCATCTTGCATTTTTCCTTACCATAGCCCTGGAATTAGCCACTTCTCCAAAGAAGCACTGGTTTTTTGGAGGATAGTATATAGAAACCAAGGTCTGAGAGCTGGGTTTGCTCATTGCCTCTGGGCCCTCTAGGAAATGTATGTATGTATACTACCCTCCCCCCCAACACACACAACACTATTTATCTCTTTATCACCTCTACATCTACCTACTTACCTATCTTATATCACCATAAATTCATGCTGATAATTCTGATCTCAATTCAGCATCAAAGGGTTTATTCTACCTTTTCCTCTTTCCATATTTGTACTTCCCTCTCTGATAGTAAGAAACCTGGTTCTCATTATCTATAATAATTGACTTATGTAAACCTGGTATATACATAAACTAATTTCAGAATTGCTAACCCACATTCCAGTGAGAAACAGATTTACTAACTAGAATACAGTCTTTGTGTACAATTCTTTTTGTCTTTAATCTTACAGTATCTGATGTATTTTTCAGTTACTTATTTTAGTTCTTTTCTTTCTCACCCCCTTCACCATGGTTACGTTATTTATCTGTAATATAATTAAATTTTTTTTGGTATTCCATTTTGAGTTCCCCCAAAATCCTGGTTGGTTTTAATTGTTTATTTTTTTGAATATGTGAAACATGATTATGGTCCTAAAATCCAAAGGCATATAAAAAGATACACTCAAAGAAGTATTACTCCCTCTTCATATCTATAACCAAGTTTCCATCCTTTTCCCACTTACCTCTTGTTTGTAGCCAATTCCTTCAGATTTTTTTTTTTTTTTTAGAGAGAGAGAGAGAGTATGTGTGGGTGGCAGGGGGAGGGGTAGAGGGAGAGAGAGAATCCCAAGCAGGCTCCATGCCCAGTGTGGAGCATGACAAGGAGCTTGATCCCATGACCCTGAGATCATGACCTAAACAGAAATCAAGAGTTGGATGCTTAACTGACTCAGCCACCCAGGTGCCCCCACTTTAGATTTTTTTTTATCTTATTCCTAGATTTCTTGTGCACAAATGGGCAGATACATGTGTATTTTCTCAATCCCCTTCTTTCTTACATGAGGTGTAGTGTACATGAAAGTTTATACTTTTTTCACTTTTCTTCACCTAACAGTATATCCAGAAGATCACTCCAAATCAGTTCATGGACATTGTCCTCAGACTTCTTTATAGCTGCATAGTACTCCATTATATGGAAGTACCATGGTTTATTCAACCACTCTTCTGTGTATGAGCATTTAGGTGGTTTCTAGTATTTTGCAATTACTTGTTTATAGGTATAGTCCTTGAAGTGGGATTGCTGGCTCAAAGGATGAGTGCACACGTAGTTTCATTAGCTATTACCAAATGTTCCTCCAAAAGGGTCACACTGGCTTGCATTCCTCCAGAAATGTATGAGAATAGCTGTTTCTTCACAGCTATTATTCACGCAATGTGTTGTCATACTTAAAATTTTGGGCAGGTTGATAGATGAGAAGTGTGATATCTCAGTGTTGTTTTAATTTATGTCTTATAATTATAACTGAGTTTGAACATTTTATTCATATCTTCAAGGGCTATTCTTTATATCTTTCTTGGGTTAATTGTCTATTCCATTCTTTTCCCCATTTTTCTACTGTGTTTTGGTCCTGCGTCCCTCACTGTTAAAAAGTTCTTTATATATTGGGGGTATTTTATTGGTAATATATGTTGCAAATATTTTCTTCTAGTATGTCAGATTTTTTAATTTTGCTTTGTTTTGTTTTTACTCTATTCTGTGCCTATCTTTTAAGATCCAGCTCAATTTCTGGACTTCACTTAAGCCTCCCCACCCCCACCATCCCAGCTTGGAAGTTACTTCTCCCTCCTCTGAAGTTCCAGGGCACTTAAATTTACCTTTCAAAGTAGTTGGTATCTTTTTATGGGGCACATCATATTTCGCCTGATGCTTTAGCTATTCCTTCCTACTAGATGTGAAACCCTTTAAGGACAAGATCAATGTCTTTTCTTCCTAGTCCCCTAGTGTCCAATAGATGGTCTAGCACTTATCAGATATTGAAAAAATGAACTTATCAGTTACTTGCTGAATAAATGGACAAGTAAAACCAGAAGTATGGCTTATGATCAGTAGCAGAAGACCTACCCTGCTCTTCACCTGAGGAAGCTTGTGGGTATCTGTTTGTGTGTATGCATGCACATGTGTGTGTAGGCATACTATGCTACGTGTTTGGAGGGTAGGAGGTGAAGGGTCCGGAGATAGAAGTTACTACCACACCCTCCTTTCAGTATATCTCAATTCTTAAAGCAGGCAAGAAGTGTGGTGGTGACAATGAGCCTATGGGGTATCTGCCCAGAAAATATTTAGGTTTTTAAATTCCCTCTAACACGGATACCAATTTACTATTACTATGTAGACCCTTTTTTTTTTAAATTATTTTTTAAAGATTTTATTTATTTATTTGACTGAGAGAGACACAGCGAGAGAGGGAACACAAGCAGGGCAAGTGGCAGGCAGAGGGAGAAGCAGACTTCCTGCTGAGCAGGGAGCCCGATGCGGGGCTCTATCCCAGGACCCTGGGACCATGACCCGAGCCGAAGTCAGACGCTTAACGACTGAGCCACCCAGGCGCTCCTACTATGTAGATTCTTATCTACATACCAATAATCACAAAAACAGTCACCTTTGTATTATGAATTTTATGACTATTGTTTGTATATTAGTTTGTTAGAGCTGCTACACCAGAGTATCCCAGCCTGGGTGACTTAAAAAACAAATTTATTGTCTCATAGTTCTAGAAGCTAGAAGTCTGAAATCGAGATGTCATCAGGGTTGGTTCTTTCTGAAGGCTGTGAAGGAGGGATCTGTTCCAGGCCCCTCTCCTTGGCTCATAGAGGTTCATCTTCATATTCATATGGCGCTCTTCCTGGTGCACGTCTTCTTCAAATTTCCTCTTCTTATATGAACTCACCCCAACAGCCTCATTTTAACTTGATTACCTGTGGAAAGGCCTTGTGTCTAAATAAGGTCACATTCTGAGGTAGTAGGGGTTGGGAGTCAACACCTGAATTTCAAGGGGACACAGTTCAACCCATAACGGTATGTAAAACATATTGGAAATGCAGCCTACAGTTATCTATCTTTTTTTTTTAAAGATTTCATTTGTTTATTTGAGAGAGAGAGAACACAAGCATGGGGAGAGGCAGAGGGAGAAGCAGACTTCCCACTGAGTAGGGAGACCGATATGGGGCTTGATTCCCAGGACCCTGAGATCATGAGCTGAGCCGAAGGCAGGCGTTAACCGACTCAGCCACCCAGGTGCGCCTGTCTCTTCTCTAGAGAATTGTAAATAATAGGATTTTCAGTCAGTAATGTGTTCTCCTGTGTTTCGGGCGGATGTCAACACGAATCTATTTGATAAAGGTCCCAGCTAAGAAGAGGATGTAAAAACATGCACTAATAGTGAATTCACCTTGTTTCCACACAGGCGTCAGAACCCCCAGAAGACCTCGGGTGCGCCTTGAAGCCTGAGAGCACAGAGGGAGTCTATGGAGCAGCGGCTGTGGAAGTGGACATGTTGGCATCCATCACGCTGCAAGTACTGGTCAACACCCCAGGGAACATTTCCTGTCTCTGGGTCTTTAAACACAGCTCCCTGAATTGCCAGCCACACTTTGATTTACAAAACAGGTAAGTGGGGAGCACCCACAAGGATTTTGGGAGGAAAACTTCCCTGCATAGCATGTAGTTCATATGGAGTTTCTTTTCAACTGTCTATCCATAGCCATCGTGACTCTTATCTCCAGTGAAATAATGAACTAAAAATATAGTTAGAGCATGAATACATGGCATTATGTACTTATCAAACCTATAGCATGTATAACACAGAAAGTGAACTCTAGTGTAAACTATGAATTTGAGTTAGTACCAATGTTGGTTCACCAATGGTAACAAATATACCACACCTAGGCAAGATGTTAATAATAGGGAAAACGTGTGTGTGTGTGTGTGTGTGTGTGTGTGTGTGTTGGGGGGGAACATACGTGGGATCTCTCTGTACTTTCCACTCAGTTTTTCCATAAATCTAAAATTACTCTGAAAAATAAAGCCTACGAACTTAAAAAATTACATATAGATATAGTTAGGGCCTAAGAAGGCAGTGAGTGGCTGGAAAAATGTAAAACAAGCAGTGAAAGAATATTTGGGATTTTTACAGTGACTTGTTTTTTTAATTGGATCTTGTCTTAAAGATAAAAAGTTAGAAAATGTCCATTACTTTCTACTTCAAGTAGCCAGAAGCTTCTTTCTGGGAAATGCTTGGGGAAAGAACATTTGGTTTTTTTTTTTTTTTTTTAAGATTTTATTTATTTATTTGACAGAGAGAGAGACACAGTGAGAGAGGGAACACAAGCAGGGGGAGTGGGAGAGGGAGAAGCAGGCTTCCCGCCGAGCAGGAAGCCAATGCAGGCTTGATCCCAGGACCCTGGGATCATGACCTGAGCCGGAGGCAGACGCTTACCGACTGAGCCACCCAGGCGCCCCAAGAACATTTGGTTTTAATCTCTTTTGTTTCACAACACGATGAGCAGAATTGCCGGTGACATCCACAAAGTATTTTAGTAAGAAATTGATCTGGGTATGAGGAACGTGGGTCTCATGATCCAGAAAAATATCTCAGCCAAGAATTGTGATGAATGGCCAAGTCTGTATCTAACTCTGAGCTGATTGCTGCCCCCTGCTGTCTCGGTCCCTCTTGCTGAGACCAGATAGGGGCAGGAAGAAAGAGGCACAAGTCGTTCAAATGCCCACTCGATAATTCTAAGGCTACTTTTCTCTCCAGTTCTTGGGGGTGTTCTGGTGCCCGAGGGTGTAGAGGACGTTCTGTCTTTCCAGGAACAATCAGTAAGTGGTACCCAAATGGCCTACAGGGGGTGTCCTGCCTGACTGATGTGTGGGGAGGACATCTCTGTGACTGATTTGTACCAAATTGTTTGCATTTGTTTCTTTAAGGTCAAACAAACTCATAAGTAATTTTTAGGATAGTGGCTATAATTCTGAAGTTTGGTTCCAAATCTTGGAACACATTCATTTTCCTTTCCTCTTTTGAGACTGTATTACTCAACTTCTGTTTTTTGGTTATTTGTACCTTGGGGTTAAACCAAAGCACTCTTCTATTAAAAATTTTGGCTTAAAGAAATGTTCTGGTAATCTTATTAAAATTTTATGCCACAACAGTTCTCCCTGGATTGAGACCAAAAAGCAAATGTAGGGTTCTTGTCATTCCATGAGAGGTTGCTTTCTTTGATTTAGGACCGACGGTCCCATTTGTTAGTCCACATTATAGGTCTTATGTGGATTAGTTAACTTAGTACCAAAACTATTTAGCAGCTTGTCCACGGTAGAGAATTACAGAAATTTAGCTCTGGACTCATGGCCAGAAAGCTTGAACACCTAGGCTTTGATCACTGTCTTCCAGTTGTGTATGATATGCATTAAGTGTTCACAAATGATACCAGGAGAACAAATCGTTCAGAGAAAGAAAGCACATCACCAGAATATCTGCAGGCACAAATCAAATACATATCCTACTAACGTATTGTCAGTATGAACGCAAGCACAAGTATTCTCGAACCAAGCAGCTTAGAGCTCTACGGAGGGGCAGGGCGGGGCAGGGCGGGGCGTCTCTGACATAATGTGCACTTGGATTGCCTGGGGACCTTGTTCAAATGCTGATCCTGATTCAGTGGGTCTGGGCAGGGCCTGAGAGTCTGCATATCAGTCAACGCTCAGCTGAGGCTAACACTTGGAGAAATTTTACACTCTGAGTAATGAGCATCTAAAGGTCAGGAAGTGTAAATTTACACCCAGCATTACTCAACAAACTATTAGAGAATATCGTAAGCTTTAATGAGAACAGGTATCACCGAACACATCGAAGTGGTTTCTTGGAAAAGATTGCTCCCAGCCAAATTTATCTCTATCGGGTATCTAAAAAGTTAAAGGCCAAACACTGAGCCATCTTTCTCCTTACATATATGTGATTTTCTCCTTTACATAGGATAATGCATTGTGTTAGATTTTGCTTGAATTCTTTCATCTACAGAGAGAGTCACACAAAACAGAATGTTCCTTATCTCTGTATATCTTGCTCATACAGTCATCTGGGTCCGCAAGTGGGGGGGAACTGAGACTGGTGGCCAGGTGACTGAGCAACATGACTGTAGAGATGCTTGTCGCTGAGGGGAACGGTCCGTTACTACTGGTGGGAGTGTACCCCCAAGCCTGTGCATTTTGGGATGGGAGATATCCCCCGCCCCCCCCCCAGAGGCCCGAGAAGCACGAGGTGAAGGTGCTGGAATGGAGGTCCCTCACTCTGAAGGGAGGGCTTGGATTAAGTCAGAGTCAAACTAAGGAGGCTCCGGCGGAGTGAGAAGCTGCCAGCCCCCTGTGCCACAGTCAGAGATGGAATGTGGGGGCCCCCTGAGCCGCCCGCTGACTCAGGATGAAATTTTATGTTTTAGTTTCACACGTTTTCCAAAATAACCAGTTCTCTTTCTTGTTTTTTTTTTTTCAGAGGAGTTGTTTCCATGGTCATTTTGAAAATGACAGAAACCCAAGCTGGAGAATACCTACTTTTCATTCAGAGTGAAGCTACCAATTACACAGTATTGTTTACAGTGAGTATAAGAAGTAAGTGCACCTTGCTACTCAGTATTCCATTGTACCAGCTGCTGAAGACAGAATATTCAGGTTTCCCTCAATATGTAGTTGAATGGATTGAATTCACTTCAGCCATCCATATAACCCATTGACACTCTCTGGCATAACCCGTGGACTATCAGAATGAGCACTCTTGAAAACCCAGGACACTCTCTGTTCAGCCCTCCCCAACCCCCATCTTTTCAGTGACATGACTGACAGGGAAGAAATGGAAAACATTTTGACCTTGACCTTGGAGTTAGAAGTCCTGGATTCTTATTCTGGATCTGTTCCTACCACCTTAGGCAGGTCACTTAATCTCTCTGAACCTCAAATTTCCTATCTGTAAAATGGGGATAAAAATACATACCTCACGGGATTGTAAGATCTTCGCACCGTCCGCTAGAGCTCTCTGAGATATGAAAATGTCTGTGTCTGTTCTAACAAGGTAGTCGCTAGCCACACGTTGCTATTGAACACTTGACATGTGGCCAGTGTGACTGAGGACCCCAGTGTTAATTTTATTCATGTTAAGGAGTTAAAAATTAAACTTAAATAACCACATGGAGCTCGTGGATACTTGATTTATATAAATGCTAGATCACTATGCAAACTGCCAGGAACAATCCAAATGTTCTTATCCACGGAGGCAACTGTGTGGTTGGCAGAATCACCACATGCATGTGCCTTCTGGCTTCTTGTTTCCTCCCAATTATGCGCAGTCCTAGCAATTGTACAGACTCAGCACGGTATACGCTGAACACTTCACCTCACATGACACGCAGGGACTAGAGGTAGGTGCCTTCATATACGTCCTACTGCCTTTAAGGACCAAGGCTGCTCCCAAAAGTATGGTTTATGCCATTTTATTTTATTTTATCTATTTTTTTTAGATTTTACTTATTTATTTGAGAAAGAGAGAGAGAGCACAAGCAGGGGGCGTGGCAGGCAGAGGGAGAGGGAGAAGCAGGCTCTCCGCTGAGTAGGGAGCCCGATGCGGGGCTCGATCCCAGGACCCCGGGATCATGACCTGAGCCAAAGGCAAATGCTTAACCGACTGAGCCACCCAGGCGCCCCTATGCCATTTTAGATTAGTTCCCTGGCCACACCTGAGTACTAGGCCCCCTCTTCCTTGTCAGTGACGTGAAGGCACAAAGCCAGGGTGTGGTGCATGAGCGTCCAGCCCATGGAGGTGCCCTGGCTCAGGGATAGCCATGGACGGTGTTCTGCACGTACCATCTTTGCTGAGGGGGATGGTGCACGTACCACCACATTGCCTCACAGCAAGCCCGCCTTCACGCGGGTGGGAAAACAGACACGCTGGGTGGACACCACTAGAGGCCAGGTCTACACGGTCTGCACCACACTGCACTGGGGCTTGTGGTCGTAGTTGCTAACAGAAAGAGCACCTGTGGCCATTTAGATTCCCAGAAGTATCATCTTAACTGGGGCCGGGCTGGGGTGGTAGGTTTCTAAAATCGGCCTGTAAGGCAAAAAATCTGGTAAAGTCAAAATTTGTCAAAATTTCTGAAAAGCCCTTCAGTTTACTCTGAAATTCATAGGACCAGAGGCCTAGAAGCTCAAAAATCAAGAGGTACCATTTGTTTCTCTTTGATTTTGGTCTTGTTCCCTGTCCCCTCCTCAGTACCTGAGCCCACTCTGTGGGACAGCGAGTCTGTGTGCTTCAGGTCGGAAGGGAATCAGAGATTCCTTGCTTGCTCTCTTTCTTTTTTTGCCAGTTGAATTTGTGTCAGATAAGTGGTGTCTGTTGTTGTCTCTATTTATATGTAGGATATCTTCTTTTCACTTAAGATTTATAGTGTAAAAATATGACAACAACTATTCAAGTAAATTGTAACGTGCTTTTAGCATTCTGGGTGGTGAGGTTAAAAAAAAAAATCAGGTGGGGGAGTCTTGGCAACAGTCAATGTGAAAAAGAGGAAAGGGTTTACTAGCAAACCACAGGTTTAGCAGTAACCAGCAGTTAAGGCCTGGTTGCTAAAAAAAAAAAAAAAAAAGAAAAGAAAAAAAAGGAAAGCTGAACCTTGGCAGCATTCATGAGAATGGAATGTCTAGGTTCAGGAAATGAATGGATGATTTTTCTTCTCAGCAGATATTGACAAAACACAGCAACCAGATAGTGAAGAACTTGGAATTTCTTAAATTCAAACAGCTGAAGGACTTGAGAATGTTTAGCACAGAGAAGGAAATATTTTGAAGGGAGGCGACTGCTGACAGTGTAATGTAATGTACTTTTCTGGCATAGGAGTCAAGGAACCGGGCCTAACTAGTTAAAATACCTTCGATGGTGGGGGGGGTGCCTGGATGGCTCAGTTCGTTGGGTGACTGACTCTTAGTTTCAGCTTGGGTCATGATCTCGGGATCTTGGGCTGCACGTTCAGCTCAGAGTCTGCTTGTCCCTCTCCCTCACCCCGCTTGCACTCTCTCCATCTCTCTCTTCCCCTCTCTCTCTCTCCAATAGATAAATAAATAAAATCTTTAAAAAATAATATTAAAAATAAAATACTTTGGACGGTAATTATCTCCCTTGACCTTTGTTTCTGATTTTCAATATCTGAAAGATTTTCATGTGGAAATAAAGCTACACTTAAAAAAAATGCTCTAGAGGGTAGAATTGGGACCAATGGTCAGAAATTGCAGGAAAGAATAAAAACCACCACATAATGAAAAAAGATACTTGCGATTCACTTAATCAACAAAGGATTAATAATCATAATAGGTGAAGAGCTTCTATAAATCAATAAGAAAAAAGCAGAAAAATGAACAAAAGACAAGTGGGCATTTCACTTTCAGAACATGAAAACTAAATGGTCAGTAAATATGCTAAAATAATAACTGAGAAAACCAAATTAAGACCACACTGAGAAGGGAGCTTGGGGGGCTCAGTCGGTTAAGAGTCTGCCTTCGGCTCAGGTCATGGTCCCAGGGTCCTGGGCTCCCTGCTCAGCGGAGAGCCTGCTTCTCCCTCTCCCTCTTCTCCTCCTCTTGCTTGTGCTCTCTCTCTCTCTTTCTGTCTGACACATAAATAAATAAAATCTTTAAAAAAAAAAGACCACTGAGATACTATTTTATACCCACTAGATTGTTGAAAATTAAGAAGTCTTGTATACTTGGTGAGTACACAGAGCAACAGCAAATCTCATGTCCTGCTGCATAAGTTAAATTAGTGCAACCCCTTTGGAAACAGATTATCGTTATGTGTAAAGCAGAACGTGCTCATATCATACAAACCAGCAGTTCCCCTCCTAGGTGTATTATTAAAGAAACTTAAACACCTACCTCAGTAGAAATGTACAGAATGTTCATAGCACCATCGTTGGTAAATACAACAGGCTCGTAACAAGCTAAATGTCCACTGCAAGAAAATGGAATAATAGATGGTAATACATTCACTGATGGAATACTATGTAGCGGTAAAAAAATGAATGTAGTATAGCTACGTGCAAAACCATGGATGAATCAACAACATGAGGTTGGATGAGAAAATGAAGTTACGGAAGACTGTGTATTGAGGGATACCATGTTTTGAAGATCAGAAACAAACAAAGCAAACCAATATATTGTTTGGGGACACACATCTATGTGGTGAAAATATTTTTAAAAGTACAGGAATGATAAACACAAAATTCAGGTTAAAGGTTACCTAGGGTTGAGATGGTGGGGAGCATAAAAGTAGATTTGAAGATATTAATATTCCAGTTACTAAGTTGGAAATGGGTCTATGGGCATTTGCGTTTATATTATGCTTCAAAATTTACACTTCATATATTCTTTTGTGTGCATATAAATATATATGTATTACATAATATTTTTATTTATTTATTTATTTTTTATTTATTTGAGACAGAGAGAATGAGAGAGACAGAGAGCACATGAGAGGGGGGAGGGTCAGAGGGAGAAGCAGGCTCCCTGCCGAGCAGGGAGCCCGATGCGGGACTCGATCCCGGGACTCCAGGATCATGACCTGAGCCGAAGGCAGTCGCTTAACCAACTGAGCCACCCAGGCGCCCATATTTTTAAACAAAATGTGTTATAAGGCCAGAGATTGGAATTCAGAACAGGGAAACTTTCCTTTAAAGGAAAAGGTTTCTTGAAAAATGCAATGATCTACCCTGGGAGGTAGTGAACTCCTGTCGCTAGAGGGGTCCACGCAGAAGTGGAAAGTTTGTATGTTAAGCATTGTGGGGAGCAGAGGATGGCGGGGGGAGGTATGATGGTCCAAAAAGAATGGGAGGCCAAACTGAATCTCTCAATTCTGTTCCAATTCTAACTCTATCCTACTGTATTTCTGTGTTTTTAAATCAGTATATTTCTCCCTAGTTCTAGATAAAGTCATGGGAAGAAAGTTGGGTCTTCAATATATGGGCTTGAAACTTTATGTTATTTCTAGTTTTCTTTTTCCTATGCAAGTCACTATTTGTATTTTTACATGACCTCACTCCACGTAAGTTTAGTTGTCTGTAGGTTTAGGAAATACCCCAAGAAATTAGCTAAGAGGACAAATGCTAAAGTTGGCATTTCAGCCAGAGTTGAATTTAATATATTGGAAAGGAGGGGATGTATTATTGTATATATTTGGAGGGGAGCAGAAGATGCTGGTATGGTATAAAATATGTAACTTTCCTTAATGATGTAGAATTCTTTTTTTGAGGGGGCCGCTAAGACAATTAGTTTTAAAATATTAAAATGTTACTGATTTATGATGCTCTAGATACACTGCTTTACACATTAAGGAGACCTTACTTTAGAAAAATGGAAAATCAGGATGCCCTGGTCTGCATATCTGAGAGCGTTCCAGAACCGACCGTGGAATGGGTGTTCTGCGATTCACAAAGTGAAAGGTATGACGTTTTATAGAGGTAATTGCTATTATAGCTTTACTTTTTGGTCTTTTTCTAATATAGTTGACATCATACTGTATGCATCAATTGGCTCATCAGAAGAATGGGGATGGGAAAAGGACTTACCTTATGCTACAGTGATGAAATGAATCGATACATGTGAGGCTCAACAAATGGCTGGTGCCTGGCAGATAATACCATATAAATGTTTACTTTTGTTTTTCACACGTGCCATAGCTAAGTTCTCACAAAGTAGAATTCATGCAGTTTGAACTAATAAAAGTTTACTAAACAATTTTAGTGAAAAATGGGACTAAGAAGGAGAAAAAGTAAAAGGTTACCAAATGATACGAATGTGATCACAAATTTTAGAGGAAAAAGAAGAGATTAGCTGTAGATACATACGTAACCTGTGCATGGCGGGGGGGAGGGGGAAGATGGGCAGTCTACACCCCAAAATAATAATAGTTGTTATCTCAGGGTGGTAGGAATATGGACAATTTAAAATTCTTTTCTTTGGGTTTTTCTGTATTTTCCAAAATTTCTACAAGAACCCAATTATTGTTGTCTTATAATAAGAAAAAAATACCCTGAAGGAACGATACGTCAACAAAGAAAAGAATGCATTTGACTAAAGTGAGAAGGGGGAGGGAAGGCTCCAAAAGCCTGCTTTCGGAAAGGCAGCGGTTAGGGAAACCCTCAGGGAGGAATCCAAGTCTGTCTTATGCTGAGAAGGGGGTGCGAGGGCGTGGGAGTAGGGATGAGGAGGTGAGGGTGGGGCGAGGGGGGTTGCAGGGGGGCCTGGGGGTAGGGGGCTGAGGGGGTGGGGGCGCGGGTGGCGGTGGTGAGCGGTGGAGTGGGGGGCAGGGGGTGGGCGGCGTGGCGGTGGGGATGAAGAGGTGAGGGTGGGGGCTGAGGAGGGATGAGGGTCTGAGGAAGCGTGGGAGGGTGGACGGGTGGTGGTGAGGGGTACCGTGTCAGGTCCCGAGACCCGCCGACTTCCCTCCTGAGTCATGCCTCGCCTCTTCCCCGTGAGCTCTGCGGAGGGGTGACTTCGGCAACTTTCTTCTCTTCCTCTCCCTCGAAGTCCTCTTCTGGGCTTGAAAGAAAAGATACCCACCTTTGTTAGGCCATATTGAAACCTAATGGCGCTTTTCCTTTTCTCTTGTCTTTTTTCCCTCTTTCTGTCTTCTTTCTCCATTCTTTCTCTCGCTAAACAACAACAAAAGAGGTCACCAAAGCCCCCTAAATTTAAACTTACATAAAAATGTATGTAATCTGGGGTTCCTGGCTGGCTCAGTCGGGAGAATGTGGGACTCTTGATCTCCTATGGTGAGTGAGCCCCACATTGAGGGTAGAGCTCACCAAAAAAAAAAAGAAAGAAAGAAAAGAAAAAAGTATGTAATTCTGTCTAGTGTTATTCTAGTTTCTTTCTTCTTCTTTTTTTAGTGTTACTCTAATTGGTTGAGATAATGAGTAACTAGAAATCTTAGTAGATTTGGGTTTATTTTGGGTTTCTCTTAAACAGGCTCTAGAACCTTTCACTTTGTTTTTCTCCTTCACTTTCGTTTGTAATTTTAAAAGGTGTTTGGTCAGGCGGCTCTTTTTTTCTAATTGCAGCTGTAAAGGCGAGAGTCCAGTCGTTGTTACAAAGGAGGAAAGCGTACTTCATGAACTGTTTGGAACAGATATAAGGTGCTGTGCAAGAAACGAGCTGGGCAGGGAGTGTACCAAGCTGTTCACAATAGGTAGGACCATGAGACGGGGTTCTTCTCTTTTCAGTGACTATTCCTTAGGAAAAACCCGAGGTGGACAGTGACTGCTTAGGTCATCATTCACCTTCAGAGCTGCCATAGTTCTTTATGCCACTTAGAATATTTTGGATTCAGAACTGCTGATTTCTTTATGAAAGGGTAGACAGTCTCTAAAGGATTCTTCTATCCAAGCAGCTCGTAACATTTGAGATGACAGTAAAATCTTTGGTCTTCAGAATGTTCGGCATGTATTTTGCATTGAGGGAAAAAAGAAATCACCTTGTTTTCTCACTCGGGATGTTTTCCTCCTTCCAGATCTAAATCAAACGCCTCAGACCACACCGCCACAGTTGTTTCTGAAAGTAGGTGAACCCTTATGGATAAGGTGCAAAGCTGTTCATGTAAACCATGGATTCGGACTCAGCTGGGAGCTAGAAAATAAAGCACTGGAGGAGGTAAGATGACAAGTTTGCATTCTGAAACTGCAGACACAAAGACCGAATAGTACGGGTTGAAGTCATTAAATTCAAACTCTGTTTTATTAAAATCTAGGGCAGCTACTTTGAGATGAGTACCTATTCCACAAACAGAACTATGATACGGATTCTGTTTGCTTTTGTATCATCAGTGGGAAGAAACAACACTGGCTATTACACTTGCTCCTCTTCAGAACATCCCAGTAAATCAGCTTTGGTTACCATCATAGGTAATGCAGGCTGCTCACGCAATCTTTATTGATCCTTTTAGTTGCTTTAGTGTGGAGTGTGAGGTATGTACTGCACATTCGGATACCAGTATACGTTCGTGTCAAAAAGCTGAGAACGAAACTGACATAGAATAGTTTTGTAAGTAGAAGCTGCCTGCACCCTTCCTTTTCCACTTAAACCGTGCTCGCTTGAATGCTACTGTCTTTGCACTGTCATTATAATGTGACCATCTGTTTGTGAATGTTTGTCTGCCAATAGACTCTAAGTTTCCGAAGGACGGGAATAATCCCTTCTATCCTTGTGGTCCCAGAACCTGGCAGAGAGCCTGACACAAAATAGGCACCTAATAAACACTTGTTCTGAGAACCAAGGGTGATGAGCAATGACAGAGAGAAGGGACAGGCACTTAGATGCACGGAAATTGGGTGGGCTGCGTAGGATTGGAAAATAACCACGCTTCGGTAATCTCAGATCAGGTGGCAGCCTCCAGCCATACTGAGAATGCTAGGAAATGAGGTGATTCTCGTACCAAACTAATAAGGAAGTGCTCCGTAAAGAAACCTGATGAATACTGCTGGCTAGATTGTTTTATTTGTGCCTGAGATGATTTTATGTGGGACATGTCACTCACTGAGAGAGCTGTTTTCACTCAGCAGAGGGCTTCCGAATTCTGCTAGTCGATCCCCCCACTCATGTACATGCTTGGCTTGGCTGGGGGAGCCCTTCGATCTCTTGAAATTGTCCACAAAATCTGGAGGTTGATTTATATACATTTCTTTGGGAAGGGAGTCAATTATTCATATCCAATTCTTAGAGGAATCTTGACTGTAGAAGCTGAGGAACCCAGGCTTATAACTGGGGATAGGACTCCTGTATTTCTTGTCCGGCTATCAATTCTGACCTGCGGCATGCCCACATCTGAGTTTTCTTATGTTAAACTGATGAATAAAAATTTACTGTATCTTTTCAATGTATGTCCATATGGATCCCATCTAATTTATAAATGTACTTTTTTTTTTTTTTTTTTACAGAAAAGGGATTTATAAATGCTTCCAAATCAAGTGAAGATTATGAGATTGACCAGTATGAAGAGTTTTGTTTTTCTGTCAGGTTTAAAGCATACCCACAAATCAGATGTACATGGACCTTCTCTCAAAAATCGTTTCCTTGTGAGCAGAGTGGCCTTGATGATGGGTACAGGTGAGCCAACAAAGAGCTCAGGGGCTCGCCTGGCTTAGCGAAACCCTCTTTCTTGCCCCCAGAAGAGCAGTTTTGTATTACAAGTTTATATATTATTGAGTTGACGTTGAAGATGAGAAAAGAAAAAGCAGAGATGAGGCCATCGTACTAGTCTTATAATCAGTTCAGATAGTGTAACCTACCGCACAAAAAAAACAGAAAGAATCCTATTAGTTTGAGTATGGTTCTGTGGCATTTTCTGAGTCACTAGATGGTTACTTCCTATTTGAGAGTACTGTGCTTTAGTATACTGAATCTCCCTCAGCACGTATGCAGATGATTGAGGAAGTAAAACCCCTTTAAAAACAGCAAAACATTACCTATAAGTGTATTGATTTAACTTTTCAAAATTATAAATGCAAAAATAGCCTCAGAATAAATGCTGAAGGAAAATTGCATTTGTATAGCTGTGTTCAAGATTGTTTCATGGGAGAAACTCTTCGTTCCCTCTTTGGGAAACAGAAAACAACTTTTTTCTTGTATTTTCTATAGCTATGACACCTCTTATCTCTCTCTTTTTTTTTAAGATTTTATTTATTTTTTAGAGAGCGAGCGAGAGAGAAACAACATGAGAGGGGGGAGGGTCAGAGGGAGAAGCAGGCTCCCCGCCCAGCCGGGAGCCCGATGCGGGACTCGATCCCAGGACCCTGGGATCATGACCCGAGCCGAAGGCAGATGTTCAACCATCTGAGCCACACAGGCGCCCCCACCTCTTATCTCTTAAACGTAGTCCTATGTAACAAGATTTCATGCTAGACTCTGAGCGCCTGAAAAGCACTTGTCGTCTCTCAAGCAGCTCAGTGGTCTAGAATAAATCGTTTCTTGACATGTGGTCCATAAACCATTTCTGTAGGAATCATCTGGGCAAATGTTAAAAATGTGGATTCCTGGCTCCCATTCTAGACATGCTCAACAACTGGGGCAAAATGCCCAGATTCTACATTTTTCATGGCCTCTGGTGATTCCTCTCACGGGTCTCGATCCATGTGTTACAGTACAGTCAGGATGGCTATTGAGTACTTGAAATGGGCTAGTTCAGATTGAGATGTGCCATAATTGTAAAATACACACTAGATTTTGAAGACTTAGTGTGAAAAAAAAGACTGTAAAATATCTCAGTTTTTATGCTGATTATATGTTAAATTATAGTATTTTGGATATATCGAGTTAAATAAAGCCAATGATTAGTTTTTACTTATTTTTCTTTTTTATAGCTAACTGGAAAATTTAAATTACCTATATGGCTTGCATTCTGTTTCTCTTGGATAGCATTGGTCCAGGTAAAGGGGAAGAGTTGGGTGTTTTTTTTAACCTGGATTCTTCTCTGTTTCACAATTGATGTGCTGTTCTTCATACCCCAAAATTATTTATAACTGCTCCTTGTTTGCATTTTTTAAAAGGCTGTAATGCAGAGTTCCCATGGAACCCTCTGTCCTCTCTTGCCTTAACCTCTTAATGTTCAAAGCATTCACTTTTCAGTTAATTAAGAACTCAGTCTTTGGCCTGTGAGCTGACTGATACCCACTTCCCTGAATCGGGGTTTCTCAAAAGCAAACTATTGACATCTTGGGCTGAATAATTCTTTGTTCTGGGGGCTGTTCTTTGTACTGTATGGTGTTTAGCAGCATCCCTGGCCTCCACGCACTGGATGTCCGTAGCAATTCCATCCCCAGTTGTGAACCAAAAATATCTCTGGACATTGCCAAATGTCCCTGGTTTGGAAGAATTGCCTGGGGTTCAGAACCACTGTCTCAGAAGGATCATCCCGTTGTCATAAGCTCTTATTCTGAATTATCAAACTTTTGAAAGTAGGCGGCCAGGGAGTCAGCCCCTGTCTTTCTACTGACTTGACCACCACAGGCCTGAGTTGAGATGGGTATCAGTGGTATCAACATCCATTCCCTTCTTTGTATTGTGACCCCATGTCAGAGAAGCTCTTAGTGCTATGGGATTCTGTTTTGATCCTGATCCAAAGAGCTAGAGGATCAATTCGATTTAATTCAACAAATACTCCCTAAATGTCTTCTTGATGGGCTTGATGTTCTGAGGGTATAGAAGAATGTATACCACCCACCCACCCCCCAAAATTAGGCACATTCAAAGGCAAGAGGCACCTGGGAGATAATTCATTGCTCCTTTGCTGCTGAATTCTGGCATTCTTGAATTTTTACAGAATCACTGTTTAGAGGGCCATGTCTCTGATATACAGGTCACGGACCAATCTAATGGGCTAGTGAATTCCGCTTCATTCCGTGGTCACAGTCTGTACCCTGGACCCCAAGCAGTTAACCTGTACAGGCAGCTAAATGAATAAATCAGGACAGATCCTAATTCTTAGAGTGTTCTGTGCCTCTTCCATTCATAATTACCTGGTAATATAGTTAACGTCTTTGTGTGTTGAACCTCACCAGTGAGTTTATCAGCTCCCCCAGAAGGGTGCTCTGTCATTCCTCTATCTTTATACAGTACCTTGTTGAGGCAATGTGTATTTAATAAATGAATGAATTCATCATCACCCCTGGAAGTGGTGGTGCATCGCCTGGGCCAGAATGAGTCAGTGGTTCCTCCTGTGCCCTGCAAGGACCACACACAAGACACTCGCACAGCGCGCGTGCATAAACTCAGAGTTTATTTTATTTAAAAAGTTCTTGAAGAGCTGCAGTATTTGTTGGTGACACCAATGCCCTGGATACAGTGTTTGTCGGTGATAATGGGGCACCGGGTATCACGCAGCACCATATGCGTCACGTAATACGCAACACAAAGGGAAGATGGAGCCTCCTTCTTCGTGAAGAAGATGCTCAAAATACTGAACAAAAAATGAATACTGACCAATCTAAACGTAGCTTCCACTGAGTGCCCTGAATGGCTTTTGCTCTCCACACCAGGCTCTGTGTTGAGACAGCAGACTCCATTATAATCTGAGCTCTTTCCAATTTACTAAGAAGCTAAAAGAATCATGCAGTGAGCATCCTTTTCCTTACCACTTACGTTCAGAGGTTTAACCAAACCGAAATTTGTTTGTGAAGGACTGTATTTTAATCATGTTGCAACAGATGACTTTATTAGCAAAGTGACATGAGCTTGTGTAGCTGTGACTGAAAGGCCTCTGTAGGAACCCTCCTCGTGAAAAAAGGCCATGGTGTGGTCATAGTGTGTGTGCCAGAGTCCGTCAGCTTCCCCACCTTCACAGCTTCGTTTCTCCTATTTACTTCCTCAAACATCACACCCCAAGCGTGAGGGCTTGCCTTTCTGTGTTTACATTTTATTCCACTGTAATTCTCTAGCAGTCCTGATATCTTGATCTCGCGAAGAGGTCCTAGGATATTCATCTGTTGTTTTGCATAATTTCCTGTCCCCCTAGACTTACTTATAAATGCTGAATCTACCTTAGCTTTTCCCAGTTTCTTGGTTAAAAAAAAAACAAAAAACAAAAAAACCCAAGCCTTAAGGTGTTAGAATTATTTAGTGATTCCTTCTGAAAGACTGTCCTTGGCTTGTCCGATCTCTGTGTTTTTCTTTTCCGTGGAGTATTTCATTTTCCACCTCTAGTAGCCTGGAGTTCTTCACACACCGAGCATTAACCGAGCGCTTACGGGAAACAGCAGTGTGGTGGTCATGTGAGTTCTGGGCGGTAAGATGCTGTCGTTCTCAAGAACAGATTAACAGAAAAACAGGCTCTCAAGTCAATAAACGATATGTAATTGCAGAAGTGTATTAAGCCTCTTTGGAGGATTTTCTTTTTTCTGGAAAGAGATGGGCCTTGAATGCATATAGAAAGGAGGGAAACGTCGTGTGGGTTCAGTGAAGCACCGAGAGCCCCCAGCAAACCCTGCCCCCCTTCCCTGCTGCTGTTTGGGGGCAACAGGGTTGTTCCTTTTCTCCCAAAGACCCCGCTCACTGAGAGCAAAAGAAACTTCTTTAAACTCTGAACACATACCAGACAATGTGCACATCCTTTATGTGGATTACCTCGTTTAATACCCATAATTCCATTTTTTGAAAGACAGAAGCAGGCTGTTACTTGCTCACATGGGGCAAAATCAGTACCCTTCTTTTACTTCTGTTTTCTGAAATTGCCTTTTAAAAAAATAGAAATAACACCAATATCTCTACCTCTAGAGATTGTATTTCAGACTCTTTCTATGTAACCACCATGATAGGAACATATAAATACAGGTTTTTATGCAAATATGACATTAATTTTGCCATTTGTAACCTGATTTTTTTATTTAAAATATATCGTGAGCATCTCTCCATGGTACTAAGTATATTATATCTTACCCTATTTACATTATCATCTTAATGGCTGCATAGTATTCTGCTTTTTAGACCATTTTATTTTAACTGACTCCTGTTGATGGGCATTTACTTTAGGGTTTTTTTTTTCTTTGCATCTTTCTGTTTTAATGTGATTTTCTCACTTAGAGTATGTGCCACGGTAAAGTTTCTAAATTTCTTTTATGTTCAAAATGATTACTGGACTTAATAAGCCTTCTGGTAATGATGATCTAACACATATATTGTGTTCAGTATAGGAGCTGGGCACCATTACAGACACGTCATAGAAAACTACTTAATAAAAATTTAATACAGTGTTCTCCCACAGCCATATGAGGTCAATACTACTACTGTCTTCATTTTACAGACGAACCAGCTACAGAGAGGTTAAGTGACTTGCCCAAGGTCACACCACTGGGCAATGGCAGAGTTGGGATTCCAGCAACCTAGGATTCAGAGCCTACATTTTTGACCACCTCACTATACTGGCTCTGGATACCAAGTCATTTCAAAAGTGTAGAAGCCCCAAACCCAGTGTGCGAGAAAACAAAAATGCAAGCAATGCAAGCATTTTCGTTGGTTATTTAAAAATAAAGTGTGCCTCCTGATGAGCTGTACCATGCAATGCTTTGCTACTCAGTGCTTAATGGTTCTATTGCTCCAGGCTTGCTGATTCCCCTGAAATAAAATAAAAACGAGCAGGGTATTATTATATAGAGTCACATGAAATCATCAGCACCTTCCTCCCACCTCCTGACTATCTTTAACTTGGGGCAGAAGTTGGAACAGACCAGATTCAACTTCAGCCTGGCCGTGTTCCCCCAGCCCCGCCGCAGGTGCAGTCTGCGGGAGACAGAATCGCTGGCTTCCTGATCGGATGGATAGCGCTCGGTGCTATGGAAAGCCACCTGCAGTCCTGTCAGCTTAGTCACCAAGATACTGTTTCACTGTAAACTCCAACGTCCTGATCTCCTGTCTCATGCCAGCTGGCCGTTTTTAGAAAAACCCTAAGGGGAAAGAGGAAGCTTTCAATCTCCTGATCACCTCGTTGGTTAGTCCCCTTGGAATTCCCAGAGGAGGTTCAGTGACACAGTTGTTGCTCTTGATAGGGTTTAACTGTCATCAAAGGGCTAGGAGGGGGGCCCAAGCAGTCTAAAATTTGGTTTTGTGTTCAGGTTACTTAGGTGACCCATTTCCTACCTGGAAGAGTGAGAACATTTCAGATGCTCTCTCGTCTATCCCATGGCAAATCATACTCCATTAAGATAGCACAAAAGACTTAGGAGGGAAAAAGTTTACAAAACATTTTGCTTTGGTCTGCATGATAATCACTAACTGTATGGGTAGTTTTTTCTTCAATCCAATTGATTGGTGCTTTAGGCGGGGTGCCTGGCCAGCCACACTGGCTTCTTTTTAATCTCCTTTCTTCTTTCTTTATAGGGTCTTTGACTATTGTCCATTGGGAATTAACGTTTTCCCTTTTAGAAGCACACATCTGTCCCTTCTTGGGCCACTTAAACTCTGCCTTCCTAAAGTCTGGGAATCACAAGTAGCTACATTTGCTTTTCTCCCTAGTGTTATAATGGTGCACTCCCCCATCTTTCCATTACTGCGACTTCAGCAACCGTTTCCTTGTTGTCCAGTAGGTCAGGATAAGAAATTCCACTTTCTACTTCAGCCTTCTTGTCGTTAACAGGGCGAACAAATCAAACAGGGCAAACAAAAAACTTGTTAAATGCTCACTTTGATAGGTCAGAGAAATAAATTCCCTTCTCACTATACAAAGTCAGAATTACCCTTTAGCTTTGGAGTTAAGGGCACAGAACACTGGTGTCGAATAAACATGGGCTCCAAAGCTGCTCTATCAGTCAGTTGCTTGATGTGGGTGTTGAGTCTTAGAGATCAACAGGGATTTTGCTTTCTCCCTCTTCCATATCCAGCACAGCACAGGCTAGTTCTTTTTTCCTGGTACCTCTTGGGTTTGCTCTTTCCAATCCTTTCCCATTTTCCCTACCTTAGACAGCACTTGTTTTTGCATGCTCTGAATTCTCAAATCTGAACTTTTACTTCTGCTCTCATCAGACTTCCCACACTCTACTGGAACTGCTCGTCTACCTTCACCACCAACGCGAAAATTCTGTGAGAACAGAAACTTACCTCTTGTACCTCACTGTTGTATCCCTGATTCCTCCAATGAGTAGATTCTACCATTGATAGTAGAATGAATGAATGAATGAACGAATGAATGAATGAACGAATGAATGAATTCCTGTGTTACAGCAACTGCCTCCAGACTTCTCTCCAGTGAACTTTTCCTCCTGCCATCAGTCTAAACTACAATGCTGCTCATGATATTCCTTTCCTGACCAGGAGTCTACAGCATCTTCCTGATTTCCCCATGAGTTTTGAATAATGAGGCTTGTTTCTCATGGTCCCTGATCACTTGGTCCCACCATACCCGTTCAGCCTTTTCTCCCACATCTCAGCTTGTGCTGCCCCCTCCTCTCCATGTGGCTGCACTAGAATGCCCTTGTCTCCCCCTTGGATGCTTTGCTTTTGCCCTCTCCTTAAAACCAACTCATCTGCAAAGAGCTAGCTCAAGTCCTGCTTCTGTGCAGACCTCTGAACGTTTCTCATCTATATTGGCCTCCTCTGCCTTCTTTGATCTTCTATTGGCCTTTAGTTTAATTCTACCTATGGAAGTTTTGTCCACCCACCTGGTTTATGATATCTTTGAGGACAGGAGCCATATTTTGTAGGTCTTTGCATTCTACATAGCTCCTAGTTTAAGTCTGGTTTCCACACCCCGTGTTCTCCTATTTACACTTCTACCCTGGCAATATGTTTTATTTATATATATTTTATTTATATATGTTTTATATATATATGTTTTATATATACACACACACACACACACATTTTACTGTTAATAGGTTATATAGAGGTAGCCTAATTAAATATCTTCTGAACAAGCCTTAGATTTCCTTATTCTGTTTTAAGGGAATATTTTTTCCTATTTCTTCAATGCATAAAGGCATATTCAACAGCTCTTTGATCCCCCATCTCCCCTACACTATCCAGTATCCTGCTATAACATTCAGCATCCTATATACCTGGTAGGCATGGTGGCTAATGCGCAATATCAAGTTATCCATGTCCAAATGTATTGAGTGGTTGATGAGCACTCCAAGTAGATACTAGAGCGTGCTGAAACCACCTAAAGATTTCTGTACAAACTCAGTGGATTTGAGCCCTCATCACTGTTAATTGCTACAAAAGTCAAGAGTTGGTTATAGGTCCTGCATTGGACCAATGTCAGAGAGCCATCCTTTTAGGAAGCAGGGGGATTATGGGCTCCTGTCCCTATAAGAGGTTCTTCCATATATCTGGGAAGTCAGACAAGTCCAGGATATATAGAACACTAGGGGCAGGAACCTTCTTGTCTCTCTTAGGAACCCCAGCCTAGAGGAGTGCTTCTCAACCTTTGATGTGCATATGAATCACCGGAGATCATCTTAAAATGCAGACTCTCAGTCAGAAGGTTTGGGGTGGGACCTGAAATTTTGTATTTCAAACAAGCTCCTAGATAATGCCAATGCTGATGTTACCTGGCTGTGGACCACACCACACTTAGATTAACAAGGGCTTAGCACACAGACACCCTTTTGCCTACTGGACTTTAGGGAGTCAGCGTCTCAAGGAAGACTCCCATGCATGCCGACATTCGTTTCAGCATCTCCTATAAGAATCTGGCTAAGTGTATCTTTAATTCTTTTTCAAACAGCATATCTAAGTTTTGCAACCATAAACACCAGCCAGGAGAATATATATTCCATGCAGAAAATGATGATGCCGAA
Source organism: Leptonychotes weddellii (assembly GCF_054177405.1). Taxonomy (NCBI): domain Eukaryota; kingdom Metazoa; phylum Chordata; class Mammalia; order Carnivora; family Phocidae; genus Leptonychotes; species Leptonychotes weddellii. Next base: position 109,069,324 of record NC_138371.1, on the reverse strand, counting down.
TTCACAAAAATGTTCACGCTGAACATAAGAAGTAAGTTAAATTATCAAGAAATTTCATTTTCATTTTATAACTCCTTCATTATGTATTAACTATGACCAGAAAGAGCTAAGCAATGGCTTAGAAGGGATGCTATAAGCTATTTTTATATGCTGAAGTATGTTGAAATTTTACTTCAAATCTACTGGCTTTATTTATATATAGATGTATCTATCAATCAATCGATCAATAGATATAGATAGATACCTCTTTCTGTGTTCATCCTTTGAAGCTAAGATACTTCATCCTTTGAAGCTAAGATACTTCTTCCACGTCCTCTCTGAGCGCACTTTAGTGTCTCATTGACTTTGGTACTTTGAAAGGTCATGTTAAGGAAGAGCTAAAAGTCACATTACCTGCCATTTGTTTGTCTTAGTAATTTCTGTTTCTTTAAAAGAAGAAGATATAAAAAGATGAGAGTACATTTCGTTGGACTTTTTGTAGGTGTTTCTTCTGAAGCCAAGAATCAATTTGATTCTTGGAGGTAATAGATTTGCATGCCTCCGCTCTCTACAGGAGGGGCCTGGCAGTGGAAAAGTAGTGTTCTGCAGATGGGTGGTAGGGTTGCCTGGACAGGAAATTCCATACAAGGGGCAGAAAGGGAATAACCAGAGGGCTTGAGTCATCCTGCATATGAGACACCCTCACCGAGGCGCAAACAGCTTGGAGTGGACAGGCAGCCTCGATGAAGCGAACGCTGAAGCCGTTTCTGGAAAGTCCCATACCACAGGAGCTTATTTTATGTGTTATTCTCTACAGGGAAACCTCAGGTGCTAGCCAAGACATCAGCAAGTCAGGCTTCGTGTTCCTCTGATGGCTACCCCTTACCATCTTGGACCTGGAAGAAGTGTTCCGACAAGTCTTCCAAGTAAGGAAGACATTGGTGTCTCTTGTGTTGGAAGAACATAGAACTCACACTCTCTCTGACATATTGACTCTTTCTCATGAATACACTTAAAGAAGAAATGATGAAGTATTTAAAATGTTTGCCTTCTGAGTCAACCATAATTCTCAACGGTCACAGAGAGTTTCTGATAACTTTTAACAGCGAAATCCCTTTCCAACCTCCCGAGACCAACCCTAACTTCTAACCTGACGACAGCCCCACCTGCCTAACTTCTCTGTCTGCCATTTCTTTTCAGCTGCACAGAGGAGATCACAGAAGGAATTTGGAATAAAAAGGCTAACAGAAAAGTGTTCGGACAGTGGATATCAAGCAGCACCCTTAACATGAGTGAAGCCGTGAAGGGATTCCTGGTGAAGTGCTGTGCCTACAATTCCCTTGGCACATCTTGTGAAACAATCCTTTTAAACTCGTCAGGTAGACAGCAGTCGCTATTGTAATGTACCACCTCCAGGAATTCCCCACTAGAAGGCCATCCCTGTCGTTGGCTTTTATTTGGGGAATTTCACCAGAGCACATAGGTTCGGTGTGTGAGACAAGAAGGCTTTTTGAGTCAAGCAAGAATCCCCACTGAACATATGCTATTTTGTAATTCAGGGGCAGAATGACTTCTCCCTACGTGAGTGTGACTCACGCGTTACAGTGATGAAGGTAGAACCATAAACCCCAAGAACAGGAAGTTTCTACCGAAAGATTTAACTCCAGAGAAACTGATTTAGTAACTGGGGTCCCTACCATTTTACCTCTTGGTTGACCTCCTTCTGTTCCTTTAGCCTGCTGTTTTATACTTTTGAGTTTGTTTTTTTAGAACCCTCCTAATTTAGACAAGCCTGAAACCCGCCCGCCTACACTGAGAGTTGAGAATCACCAGCATCCCAAAACTAACTTCCCATTCATACGATACCTTCATCAGGAGAGCACAGAATTCTTTTTTTTTTTTTTATCTGACTTATATATCCCGTGGGTTTAACTAGGTGTCATTTGTATAACCCTAGGAAGTGATTTGTAAAAATGGGGTCAAAATCATTCAAAATGTTCTAGAAAGGGAACTTGTCCTTTAGATGAACATTGCCTGATTTTCTGTGGGGAGATGAGTATCTGTCAAGTGCTTGTAAGGACTGCAAATGATGGTTTCTCAAACGGGAGGTGAGAGACGATAATAAGATTCTACTCCATCAACCAGGAACACAGGTTCATTGCTCGGTGACACTCTTGCCTTGCAGGGCCCTTCCCTTTCATCCAAGACAACATCTCCTTCTATGCAACAGTCGGGCTTTGTCTTCCCTTCATTGCCGTTCTAACCATGCTCATTTGTCACAAGTACAAAAAGGTAAAAGCAAAGGTGAAAATTCATCCCTGTTTCCCATTTCTAAGGGCCTGCCTGTTGCTAATTGGCCCATTATTTCATTTCTGAAGCAATTTAGGTATGAGAGCCAGTTGCAAATGGTACATGTGACCGGCTCTTTGGAAAACGAGTACTTCTACGTTGATTTCAGAGAATATGAATATGATCTCAAATGGGAGTTTCCAAGAGAAAATTTAGAATTTGGTAAGAATCGAATAGTCCCAGTGTTTCTGTAGCATTTGCTTTCTATTGGAAAACCTCTAACATGCCCTCACTCACCATTTGTCTTGCAGGGAAGGTGCTGGGATCAGGTGCTTTCGGAAAAGTGATGAATGCAACAGCTTACGGAATCAGTAAAACTGGAGTCTCAATCCAGGTGGCAGTCAAAATGCTGAAAGGTACAGTAAAGCGGGGCGCCTGGGTGGCTCAGTCGGTTAAGTGTCTGCCTTTGGCTCAGGTCGTGATCCCAGCGTGGGGCTTCTTGCTCGGCAGGGACCCTGCTTCTCCCTCTCCTCCCTGCTTGTGCTCTCTGTGGCTATCTCTGTCTCTCTCTCTCAAATAAATAAAATCTTTTTATTTATTTATTTATTTATTTATTAAAGATTTTTATTTATTTATTTGACAGAGAGAGAGATAGCGAGAGCAGGAACACAAGCAGGGGGGAGTGGGAGAGGGAGAAGCAGGCTTCCTGCCGAGCAGGGAGCCCGATGCGGGACTCGATCCCAGGACCCTGGGATCATGACCTGAGCTGAAGGCAGACGCTTAACGACTGAGCCACCCAGGTGCCCTAAAATCTTTTTTTTTTAAAGATTTTATTTATTTATTTGACAGAGAGATAGAGAGAACAAGTAGGCAGAGTGGCAGGCAGAGGGAGAGGGAGAAGCAGGCTCTCCGCTGAGCAGGGAGCCAGATGTGGGGCTCGATCCCAGGACCCTGGGATCATGACCCGAGCCGAAGGCAGACGCTCAACTGACTGAGCCATGCAGGCATCCCAAATAAGTAAAATCTTAAAAAAAAAAAAAAAAAGTACAAGTGCAATGATGTCCACAGTGATGCACAAAAATGGGAAGCATGGTCTCCCGCCTCCTCGTTTACTCTTTTCCATCATTTTTATGGTTGCTGCTTGCCATGCTTCAAGGTTAAAAGGGGACTGAGTTGAGGTTCGGGTTGACCAAGTCGTGAATATAAAATACAAGTCATGAACGCAAAACTCCATCTCTTCTTCCTCTTCTGGTTTTGTTGAGTGTTTTCGGCTTCAGTATTAGGGGGTACTGTTACTACAGGCAAATGTTGTTTCTCACATTTTGACACAGGCCCTGGGTAGAAGAACAAATTGAAGCCCTCTGTATTCTCACTTCCCACTCGTGGCTTCATTACCTCCCACCTGGCCTCCACCGTCATCCCTCCCCTTAGCATCACTCACTCAGCCAGAGCGCCCCAGTTGGCTTTTGCTGAGGGAATCAGCAACCTCCAACAAACCAAGTCTAGTGGGCATCTTTTAGTCTTCATGCTGCTTGACTTTTCAGCATAGATTGGCACCATTGACTGTTTTCTCCTTTAAACCCTTTCTTCCTCTGGTTTCCATGTCACCATATTCTTTTGTTTTTCCTCCTGCCTCTCTGCCTGCTTCACAGTCCTCTGCTGGCTCCGCATCTTCTACCCGGCTTTTTATGTGGGGTTCCTGAAGGCTTGCTCCTGGGCCTCCTTCCCTTTTCACTCCACACGCTCTCCACAGGCTATGCCAACGACAACCATGCCTTCGTCCCGTGTACCAATGGTTCTCACAATTGTGCCTCCCTTCCGAGCCTCAGGTTATGTCCAAATGCTTGGGTGTCTCCAAAGTTTCCCTAATTCAGACTGAACTCCTCCAACCCTGGCCCTCCAACAACGCTCCCTGTCTGTGATTGGTTACGAGTACCAGTGACTCGCCACATTCCCCACAGTCAGGTGAACCAGAAACCGCCTTCATTCCAGCCCCCTGCAAGCCATCCCTCTCAGGTTCCCTGCTTGGTGTTCCTTGAATCCATCCTCTCCTCATCTCTAGTCCGAATCTATCTCTCCTGAACGAACGGCTGCAGTAGCCTTCCAGGCAGGGATCCTTATGCACTCTTACCTCCTTTAGGATTCTCTGTATTGAAGCCCCAAGTGACGACAATGAAACGCAAAGCGGATCATTTTCCTACTTAATGTTGCCAGGTGCTTTTGATCACTCCCGAAGTAGTGTCCACAGCCCTGCGCGATCTGGCTGCCCACCTTCCCGTCTCGCACTCAGCACACTGGCCTTCTTTCAGTTCCTCCAGAACACCATGCTCCCTCCCATCCCAGGGCCTTTGTACAGACCCGTCCCTCTGCTCACCCTTCCCCTTTCATGCAGTTCTCTCCCACTCCTCCTTTAGATCTCAGCACAAATATCACTTCCCCCAGGAAAGCCTTCTCTCACACCGCAGAAGAGATCAAATTCCGTGCCGTATGCTCTGCTTAGCTCTCCGTAGGCTTCTTTCCCATGCAATTTATTGCAGTTTTAGGGACATATTTGCTTAATTATCCTATTCATGTCTCATCTGCCACATTAGTCTGTAAGCCTCACGAGGACAAGGGTTGTATCTGTTTACTGTGTTTTCTGTATTTTGATCTTTGCCCAATCTATTACTTCAGTACAGAATGTTCTCCCTCCCTCCCCACTGTAAATTCACCTGGTGAACTCTTATTTTTCCTCAGGTCTCAGCACATGCATTTGGCATTCCCTTCCATACCTCCCCACGGCTAGGTTAGGTGTCCCTCTTGTGTGACCCCACAGCACCCGCTCCATTCATTTGCCACTTTGCATTTATCACACTAGGTTATAATTGTTTATCTACTTGTCTTCCTTTTCCAGGAGACTCTAAACTCCAGGAAGACAAGGGCTGTGTCTTGTCTATCTTTCAGTCCCCATTGCTTGGCACATTGCCTCATACACTGTAGACATTCAATAAATACTTGTTCAGTGAAAGAATGGATAAGAATAAATGAAAGTCAGGAAATGAAAGTGCTTTGAAAAAGTTAAGTACACCATAAAATATATTACTGGGTTGTGAGGAACAAGACATGGACATTTGAAAGCCATGGACCCCTATAAAACATGAAACAGCAGAAGACATGACCCATATTAGTGGGTCATAGTGCTCACAGTGAAGAATCTCACTCCCATGCCAAGATGTTGGTAGTAAGGATATGCCCAAGAGCTCACTAAATCAAAATAGATGGCATCAGTGATCTGAAAAAGTTAGCATAAAGGCTAGGTGTCTTCCAAGACAAAATAATGACACCTGGAAATATCAAATCAAATCTTCATTGAATGTAAAGAAAAGTTACTATGTCTGTAAGAAAGAATACATTAACAGAGGAGAGGGTGCCTGGTGCCTAGGGCTCCAGCACCCTCCTGGGCTGGAGTGCCCCAATCACCTGGGCACCTCACTCTCCGTGACATGAGACCTTTGAGTTTATCAATAACTACCGTCATGCTATGCATCTAAGCAAGATTATGAGTACAATTTGCCAAGCTATCTAGACTTATCTTCAGGGAGAGAATGCATTAGCCAATGGATACATTCTAGCCTATTCTGCAGTTATGTTTCTCATGATCAATTAGTGAGTCTCTTGAGAACTTGGTTAGTGGGAATTGGTCTCTTTGACCTTCTCACCATTGGACCCATTGACAAGTTTAAGATTTTAAATCTGAGGACCACAGGCTGGAGCCAACCTTGCTAACATTCCTATCTTGTCTCTCTGTGTCCAACAAATCCAAGAGTCAAAAAAAAAGTTATGTTTTTCCCTTCAGTATATTTATTAACTTCTACCAAGGAGGAAAAATCATGCATTTTGTTTTGTTTTATTTTGTTTTTTGAGGGTCAATATAAAGATTTTTATTTTGGTAAGTAGAGGAATGTCCAGTAGAAAGGCACATTATCAGACTAAACTTTTATACTGCAATCGTTGAAATTCTGTCTTAAACACAAGATATTATTATTCAAAATTCATGAATTATTTTATGCATTTTAAAATTTTCATGCAAATCTGCTCTGAACTGAAGAAAGTTTTAATTTATTAAACGATCTAAAATACCTATTTTGCTTCAGTTTTATATTTTTTTATGCTTTTCCATTGACAGAAAAGGCAGACAGTTCTGAAAGAGAGGCTCTCATGTCCGAACTCAAAATGATGACTCACCTGGGAAACCACGAGAATATCGTGAATCTGCTGGGGGCATGCACGCTGTCAGGTAATCAATTCCTGCTAAAAACATCTCATCAAAAATATTTTAGCCAGAAGACAAAGAGGACATTTGTTCTCAATTTTTCCTCTTTCCTCAGTCATAGTACGGGCCCTCAAACCCGAGCGGAGTTAGACAGTGAGCACTCCGAAATCAGATGGGTCAGTGTAGAGAATGCCTCTCTGGACCGGGATATGCCACATAATTCTAACCTGCTTAAAAACAACAACAGCACTGCAGGTACACTTTGTGGTGATATCTCATTCTACCTGCTCAGAGGGAGCTTCTCCCCAGCCTGTGAAGCTGGCCTCCATGCAGTGGGGAGAATGGCCGCAGAGCTTGGCCATTGCCCAGTTTGGGCTGCTTCAAATAAGGCACAGCGAAGGCGGGATTTCAAACTTCATTTTCCCAGCACTCAGTGGAGCATGCGCTCTGATTCACTTCTGCCTAGAAGTACCGGAAAGACGTGCTCGCGGGTCATTCCTTCTGGGACGGGGTCAAGAAAGAAGAGAACAAGAGCAAATAGATCTAGGAGGCTGCTCGTGACCTGTATCTCCCTCCTCAGGCAAACAACAGATGGGCATAGATTTGCCAAGTGCTCACAACGCAGTTGGCATATTACTCCTGGTTAGTTGCAAACTGGAGAATCCAAGTGGCCGGGGGTTATTGGTGAGGCAGTGGACAACAAGGGCCCAAATGGAAGGCAGAAAGAGACTGCTTTCCAAAGGAGTTAGAGCCAAAAGCCAAAATTGAGTTTAAAGTATAAGAAGAGATAAAATCAGAAAAAGTTGTACTCTCCCCAAGTCAGGGGAAAAGTAGGTTCTCGTAGATGATGTCGTCTGCCACACAGACATCTGAGAGAATTATTTGGAATTTGTATACCTATAATGAAAATTCTATTTCAGGACCAATTTACTTGATTTTTGAATATTGTTGCTATGGTGATCTTCTCAACTATCTAAGAAATAAAAGAGAAAAATTTCACAGGACATGGACAGAGATTTTCAAGGAACACAATTTCAGTTTTTACCCCACTTTCCAATCACACCCAAACTCCAGGTAAGAGAAGTGGGCCAGGGTTTCACAATGATACGTTACAGAACACAGCCCCCATATGATGGTTAAACACCCCGCACTGGCGGGGATGTTTAAAGGATGTTAAAAGGATGTTAAAGGATGTTAAAACGACAGGTCTTTGTAGAAGATCTGTATTACAGGAACTTTCATAGGGAAAGTGGGCTTTTAGAAACAAAAGAGGTGTGAGTCCTAATTGTACATTTTGTTAGCTTCATGAAAGCCAGAGTCCAGCATTGTGTGGTCTATGGGCTCTAAGATCTAGAAAGGTCACTTATCTTTTTTTTTTTTAAAGATTGTATTTATTCATTTGAGACACAGAGATACAGAGAGAGAGAGCATGAGCAGGGAGAGAGGCAGAGGGAGAGGGAGAAGCACGCTCCCACTGAGCCAGGAGCCCGACGCGGGGCTTGATCCCAGGACCCTGGGGTCACGATCTGAGCCGAAGGCAGACGCTCAACCATCTGAGCCTCCCAGGCGCCCCGAAAGGTCACTTATCTTTGTTCTAGTTTCTCTGCTGATGTGGAACAATGAGACCTTCGCTTTCCTATGGTACAGGGGCTGTAGCTGTCTCCGTCCACCTGTGCCTGAATCACACTCTGGACACATATTCAGTTTTGGGAAGAGTGCATTATTCAGTCTTTCACCTCTCCTGGATGACACGTAGGAATTAGTAGAAAGAATGAACACTTTTCCCAAAGTCCTTGACATATTCGTAGAGAGTAGTTCAGGTCTTGGGAGTTTGATGCAAAAGAGCTCTGAACTCATAAATTGGATTTTCAAAAATTAGAATGGATCAGTTGACATAATGTGACGGAGACGAAATTAAGTAGCGGTAACATTTGTCTCTATGCTCTGTGTTATATATTCTGCCATCCATGGGGAGCCTGAGTGATTCTCAGTCCGGTTAGGATTTTTTGTTTTAGCATGCATAAATGAGGGCTGTAGGAGTTTGGTGGGATGCTCCTCTTCATCCCTGGGAATTTCTTGCTAATTACTTAAACATCATATAACACCTATCTCTGAATGAATTCACAGGCATTCTTAATAGAATGATTCCTCGATCCACAGTGTCTTCCTATTTCCTCCACACATGTGAAAACTCTCCCTTATCCTCAAAGCAGGTCTTTAGAAACTTTTGTCTTTACCGAGGGACTTTCGGAGGGTGCGCTTGAGATTCCAGCCTTGTTTTTCTTAGCGTGTAGGTTTCAGTGCAGGCCTTTGGCCTTCTGAGTTCTGAGACAGAGACCTAGCATCTTAAAGCTGGGAGGCCCCTTGGAGATCCCCATGGGCGTCTTTGTGTGGTTGCCCATAACCAGTTCACGCCTGTCACACCAGTCTTGTCTTTCACACTGGTTTCTTAGCTCATATTCTAAAACTGAGAAAATTCTGCAATGTCATCTGTATTCTAGAATAGAGTCTCTTAATGAGTCAGATGGTGTGATCCGCACTCCACGGTCAGCAACAACTAATGCTGGTCAACTGGGCCTTTGATTCATTTTAGTCACTGGAGTATTAAATACACTGAAGCGACGCAGGAATATTTGTGGTCTGCAAGCATAAAGTCATTTTCCAAATATATGGAAATTGTAAATTGGGATGAATTTGTATGCTGGAATATATGGAATCATTGTCTGTATATAATGCACACAGAATTCCTCAGTGAAGAATTTTATGTAATACATCACAAGAGAGTTTCGTTATTACTGTTTATTAATTTCACAGGAAAAGGAAATGCACTTTATTTACAAAGACCAACTTGAGAAAAGAAGGATGTTAAAACGACAGGTCTTTGTAGAAGATCTGTATTACAGGAACTTTCATAGGGAAAGTGGGCTTTTAGAAACAAAAGAGGTGTGAGTCCTAATTGTACATTTTGTTAGCTTCATGATTTCAGCAAATCACATTTATCTCACCAAGTCTTTTATAAAATGTGACTCTGACACCCAGCTTGTCGAGTTGTGACAAGGACTGAGTGAGGTCCTGTTTGAACTGTGGGACCCTGTACAGATAATGGGGATCACTTCTCTCCTCGTTAGACTTGGCAAGCTCAATTCCACACATGTTTTTAATGTCCACACACGCAAAAAAATGGACAAGTGGATGCTGTGCTTTTAATCTGAAAGCCCATTTGTAACTAGAATTCATTTCTTTGATTAATTGTATTTTTTTAAATGTCTACTCAGAAGAAGAACATAAATAACAAAATAATTTTTTTAATAGTATGCCTGGTTCAAGAGAAGTTCAGATACACCAGAACTTGGATCATATCTCAGGGTTCAATGGGAATTCATTTCAATCCGAAGGTAATATTTTATTCTAATTAGTAGCACCTTAAAATAGAAACAGATACAGGAATTCTGTTAGTTGTTTTTTTAAAAAGTGTGTCAATGCAAAGCATGTTTTTCTTTGCTAATGTCCCCTGAAGGCTGTATTAATGCATATTTGCTTTAAAGGTAGTGAAAAGCCAACAGTTTACGTATTGTGTATTTGATGTCAGCATGCAGCTAATAAACACAGAAGGCTGTTTTATTTAGTCAGGTTGTTCTTTTTAAAATCATAAATTAATTAGAGCCATTGATTACTGACAAGTGGAAAAATGATGAGTTCTGGAATCAGACAGAAGTTGGGTTAACCTTGGGTTCCTTCACTTTCTGGCTGGAAGACTTTGGACAATTTATATAACCATCTGAGCCACAATTTTGTCATCTGTGAAATGGGCCCAATAGTACTTTCGTCATAGTACCATCGGAAGGATTAAATGGAAGTACAGTAAGTGCCCAGTGCAGTTCACGAAATGTGGTGGTGCAATGCTAATTCTTTCCCATGTGACAAAACTACCTTGCACAAAAGAGGAGGATCAGAAGCTCCTGACTGATCAGGAGGCTGTCTGTCACCAAAGCAGCTGGAGAGGTTACTCCTCTAACCAAAAGGAATCTTTGGCTGACCCTTCAGAAGCCCCACAGGTTTAGCATGCATGGGGTAGCCCCAGTGCTGGGGAGCTTCCTTTGTAGTCTGGGCATCCCTCCTCACTATGGCTTTGATAACCTCCCCCTGGGGATGTAATGGGGCAACTTCTTAGACCTGTGGCGAGCAACTGACCAGCAACTGACCAGTTTTGTTTTACAGATGAAATTGAATATGAAAACCAAAAAAGGCTGGAGGAAGAAGAGGACTTAAACGTGCTGACATTTGAAGACCTTCTTTGCTTTGCGTATCAAGTTGCCAAAGGAATGGAATTTCTGGAATTTAAGTCGGTAAGCCCCTTTTGAAGGAGAAACTAACAGCAACAACAAGATAATTTTTGAAATGAGATGTGCTTTCCTTTTTCTTATTTCAACTTGTATCCCTTAAAGTCCGTCTCCCCCGCCATCCACCACCCCCTTCACTGTTGGAGCCATGTAGAACGTTCATTACAGCAGCTGTGGGTGAATTACAGGGGCAATGCCTGAGATCCCTTATTAGATAATGGTTATCGAAGCCCTCCCGGGCGGTCCAAAGTCCCCTGAGACTTCCAACTAGGAAGTCAAAGCGAGGCGTACAGCGTCAGTCCTTCCTGGGACAGTCAGTCCAGGTTGTTCAAGGCTGTGCCCTGCGCATGGGCATTTGACCCCGGGTAAGCGAGGCCTCCAACACAGCATGCTGGGCTTGCCAGGATCCTGGTGTGGTGGGCTAGCAGGATCCTGGTGCACCTGCTGCCTCCTCTGTTGCTCATCCCAGACTTACAGGACGTTGATGTGAGGGTCGTGGAGTCTGCCTCAAACCCTGGTTTCTACCTCAGTTTTGCATTCTTTCTGTAATTGTCTCTCAGCCCTGTTCTCGGACATTTCAAGCATCTCTTACCTGTGAGCAGATGGAAGTCACTTCTCTGGTTGCTTTCTGTCTGCACCATCTTATGTTCTGTTACCTTCTGTGTATTTCCCAAACTCTTCCCTCCTCTTTTCCCTTTGAATCTTTGCTTCTCTTTCTCCCTCTTTCCTCCAGGTCCCTCCTCTCTCCTCGTTCTCTTTGAATTTGGAGAGAATCATTTCAACTGTATTTTTTTTCCTTAAAAAAATGACTTTCTCTGATATGTTGTCATAGGTCAGGTATATCTCAATTTAAAAAAAGATTAACATGAAATAAATCAACAGCTTTGAAGAACAGAAAAAAATGATGTTCACAATAGCAACCAAACCTGGGAAGCATCTTGAGATAAACCCAAGAAATATACGAGACGCACACGAAACATTATTAAATGGCAAAAAGGAGGCCTGAATAAATGAACTCTACCATGTTCATGTAGGAGAGATTCAGGGTTTATTAGAAAAGCCAATTCTGTCCAAGTTAATCTGTATGTTTCGCGCAACTCCAGTTAGAATCTCAGTGGTTTTTTTTTTCCTTCATGGATGTTGAAAGTGCATGTTGCCTTCTTTGCTTTTCTTTTTCCAAATGTGGGCATCCTTGCTCACTAGTTAAAAAAAAAATTCCTGTCTCTTAATATTTTCCCACCCCTCATCTCTGGGACATACTCTTTTTTTTTTAAATTCAATTAATTAACATATAATGTATTATTGGTTTCAGAGGTAGAGGTCAGTGATTCATCAGTTGTATATAATCCCCAGGCTCATTACATCACATATCCTCCCCAATGTCCACCACCCAGTTACCCCATCCCTCCCACCCTCCTCCCCTCCAGCAATCCTCAGTTTGTTTCCTATAGTTAAGAGTCTCTTATGGTTTGTCTCCCTCTCTGATTTCGTCTTGTTTTATTTTTTCCTGTCTTCCCCTATGCTCCTCTGTTTTGCTTCTTAAATTCCTCATATCAGTGCGATCATATGATACATGTCTTTCTCTGGTGGACTTATTTCACTTAGCACAATACCCTCCAGTTCCATCCACGTCGCTGCAAATGGCAAGATTTCATTTTTTGATGGCTGAATAGTATTCCACTGTATATATATACCACATCTTTTTTATCCATTCATCTGTCTAAGGCACGTTCTTCTCCTCATCTTCCCTGCCTGCTGTTGGATTCCTCTTTTCTCCAGTGTATCTATAGTTGCTTTAACTATAGTTCACCTACTTGGCTACAGTAGTGCTTGTGTATCTTTATAGATCTTGGAGGGCCTCCACCTCGATCGTCTGGCCTGGTTTGCTGCCTGTCTTGAAGTAAATACGCAAACTACTCACAACTGGAGGTCAAGGGGCACTGCTTTTTTACTCTCTGGGCTTGTTATAAAAAGAACTTTTTTGAGGAATATCCAGTTTCTTAGACCCTCTCGCCTTGTTTTTCCTTTAGGCCCTATCCTCTACACCATGATGTCACTGTCTCAGTTTGTCTTTTCCCCCTACTTCTCTGGTCGCTCCTTGCTTTCCCCGTAGCCTCCGTGACTCCATCCAGCGTTACTCGAGCACTGACTAGGTGCTATCACTGACAGGGGAGAAAGAGACAAGTAGACACGCAAATCAAAGATGACACTGTAGTGTGGTAAATACTCGTGTTCACGTAAGCTCTGGGAACCCAGGAAAGACACACACATATCAGAACCAGGGGTGGGGAACGGTGCAGAAAAGGCTTGGGGAAGGAGCTCGTGCTTCGGCTAGAGGAGATTTCTGAGGAAAAGGAAAACCAGCAGGGAACATGGGATAGGGCAGGGAACACGAAGTCGGGAGGAAGTCAGTTGAGAAAGGTCATGAGTTAAATGTGTAGCATGTGGTTCCCGGGGCAGTAGAGTAGGGCCTAGCCCAGCAGATATTCCTGTCTGAAGCTCAAGAGAAATGTTCGGGTTGGAAACAGAGGTTGGGTGATGGTAGTTGCATCCCTCGGTTTGGACGAAGTGGCTCGGGAGGATGCGGACCGAGAGGGTGCGGCCCTGGGGAATGAGAGCAGGCTTGCATGGAGGCCCAGGAGGAAACAGCTTCCACCAGGCAGTAGGAAGAAAACAGGGGCCAGTGACGTGCTGAATTCACAGAAGGAGGGACCTGAAGGAGGAGGGGCTGGCCTGGCAGTACCAGGTGCCACCAGGAGGCCAAATCCCATCTCAGCTGGATTGGTGCCGTGCACGTCACTGCGGGGCTTAGCCCAGGCAGCTGGGGCAGACATCTGGGAGGAGGAAGGCAGGGTGCAGGGGGCCAGTAGTAAAGGGGGTGAAGTGTAAATGGAGTCTACAGGCAGCGGGCAACGCTCTCAGAAAACTGGAGAGGGCGGAAGGAGAGCTGCCTGGTTTTTGCTTTTATTTTTCAAGATTGAAGAGAGTCCTTTGGACCTTTAGCTCTTAGTGCTCTATTCCTTTGATTATCTTCCTTCTCAGAGTTTATTCTCTTGCCCGACCACTCAGATTCATGTCATGTCCTCTGTCCATCCAGGGGCTCCTAATTCCACTTTAGTCAACCTTCCCAAACTTATTTTTTGTTTTTTTCCAAATATTTTCTTTGATCGTACTCTCATTGCCAAAGTTGTTTTCCAGTCAGAAAAGAGATAATTTTCTCCCCCCACTGGACAAGAGCCTCCAAAAGTCCCTTTGGGCGGGAGCTCAACACTGGGCCCTGGTATTGTGTCTTTCATTTATAGGAAGACACAACACCCAGCCAGGTTTGATCTCCTTTCTAAGAACCCATCCTCTTGGCCTCCGGGAATGTTCCATAAGCAGCACAAATGACTGCATCCACAACAGCTGAAGAATTGGGCCATCTGCATTCCCTCTGTGTGCTGGACGTCACGCGTGATGACTGCCGGTGGCCCAGTAAAGATAAGACACCTCGATGAACCGCACTTTGCTGTCATCTGTAACTCCTGCTGAACTTGAAACTGGAAGCAAAATTGCACTCTGTGATAATCTCCGTCAGAGTAAATAACACTCCAATTTCGTTCTTTGTAGTGTGTTCACAGAGACCTGGCAGCCAGGAACGTGCTCGTGACCCATGGGAAAGTGGTGAAGATCTGTGATTTTGGACTGGCCCGGGATATTATGAGTGACACCAACTATGTTATCAGGGGCAATGTGAGGCTGCTATTTCTTACCTATTTTTATGCTGTTATTTTGTGTTTTGTTATTGGGACGGTAGACATCCGCATTCACTGTAGCGCGGGTTTGATTCCAAAAACTTCCTCACTGCAGTCAGCTTTCTTATGTTTAAAAGCTTTTTCTGTAGCTTCAGGGAATATTCCAGTTATAATAAAACCTGAGCAACGTAGCATCACATCTATCCTTGGGCGAGTCAGAACAGACCAGTTAGGGACCTTGGAGTACAATCGACACTTAAAAGACACTCATTACTTGAACTTACTTCAGTTCCCTTAGCTATAATGCAACCAGCGTCATGTTTCCAGGTATGGGAATTTGGCAGTCCTACAATAAAGCATTTTTTTTAAAGATTTTATTTATTTATTTGAGAGAGAGAGAATGAGAGAGCACATGAGAGGGGGGAGGGTCAGAGGGAGAAGCAGGCTCCCCGCCGAGCAGGGAGCCCGATGCGGGACTCGATCCCGGGACTCCAGGATCATGACCTGAGCCAAAGGCAGTCGCTTAACCAACTGAGCCACCCAGGCGCCCTGATAAGGCATTTTTTAAAGTACAACATATAAATTAAATATTAAATGTAAATTTTAAAAGGGCACAATATTTAAATTAAATATTAGCTAATGAATATTTAGCATCTTATTACTGTCACACAGGGAAACCTAAAATATGACAAAATCTACTTGTTAAAAAATTAAAAGAACAAAAATAAAAACCCAACTAGGGACAGATATGTTACTTAAGAACTATTGGAAATACTAGATGATAAAATTGTGTACTGGAAAGAGTGGCTTGTAAGAATCACACCACCTAAAGTTAAGCCCCTATTCTTTTCTGGAATTTTTCTGTGCTTTATTGTCCCCACTTGTGAAATAATAGTGGCACCAAGTACTGGGTTGGTGCTTCCCGGGTGCTAAGCACTATTCTTAGCGCTTTGCATATATTCATTCATTTAGTTCTCCAAGTGCCCAGTTGTGGGTGGGGAAACCGAGGCACAGAACCATAACTTGCCCACGATTACACAGCACGTGGACTAGAGCATGAATGGTCTGAGCCCCGAGCCTGTGCATAACCACTGTGACACGTGTAGCATTTCCCATGAGGACTGTCCGCTTACCTCATTGGCGTTGTTGTGGGAATAAACCAATAAAACCAACATGAAAGCACCTGTCTGGGGTAAACGGCCAATAAATGTTAAAAATCAAATTAAACACTGTTCCCATTAGAATCAAATAACCATCTCAGCTGATTTTAGATCTATACGTCACTCGTAGCTGAAATCGTAAAGATGATCAAAGCTCATGGGTGGCTGTGTGGTTTTTACCTTACTAGCTGGTGGTCTCTTATGTGGGAAGGTGAATTCCATTTGGCACTTCAATTAATTCCCTTAATTAATCAAATTAACCAGACTAGCCTGTTTGATTCTATCAGCTCATCGGTTTGTATAGGATTTAAAATAGGGTTTCTTTCTTGAGCTTTGATTTTTTTTTAATTTCCCTAAGTAATCTCCCAGTGTGGGGCTGGACCTCACGACCCTGAGATCCCGAGTCACATGCTCTACCGACTGAGCCAGCCAGGTGCCCTTTGAGGTCTGATTTTACTTGGCAGATTTAACATGCACTGTGAAGGGCTCCTCACCTCATGAAAAAGAAAATGCTACAAAAAACTCTATCCCAGTAACCTATCTGCCCCTGTGTCTTGATTCTAATCTGAGGCTATACTAACTCTAAACCTGCCTTTCGTGTTACTGGAAATTATTCAAGCCACAGAAGCCAGCCTGGTGTCATTCCTGGAAGTGATGACATATACCCCCCTCACCACATTTTTGTAGCTGGCATTTCCACTAAAGTTTTTCCAAGAAATGCTTTTACAAAATATCCCACTAATTTACCAGTATCTATGTACCTCTGGGCAACGGACTAATTACTCCTTAATGGGAATTATCCGCTGTTAAACTTACCCATTCCAAGCACAAAGCTTCGTTCAAGATGAGTTTTAAAGAGATGGCCAGCTGTGGGACACCTGGGTGGCTCAGTGGGTTGGGCATCTGACTCTTGATTTCGGCTCAGGTCATGATCTTGGGGTCATGAGATGGACCCTGTGCTGAGTGTGTCGGGCTCTGCGCTGAGTGTGGAGCCTGCTTAAGATTCTCCCTCTCCCGGTTCTAGAGGGGAGTGGGGTGGGAGGATGGGTTGGCCTGGTGATGGGTATTGAGGAGGGCACATTCTGCATGGAGCACTGGGTGTTATGCACAAACAATGAATCATGGAACACTTCATCTAAAACTAATGATGTAATGTATGGGGATTAACATAAGAATAAAAAAAAATAAAAATAAAAGAGCAAACCAAAGCAAAACAACAAAGCAAAAAAAAAAGATTCTCCCTCTCCCTCTGCCTCCCACCCCCGCCCCCGCTTGCATGCATGTGCTCTCTCTCAAAAAAAAAGAAAGCCGGTTAGGTTGGTTTTTTGTTTGTTTGGGTTTTTTGTTTTGTTTTGTTTTTGTAAGGCTGTTATGTTAGAATATTGATTTAAAAGTGAAAACCTTCCACTTGAGGAATATGATTTTCTCCATTAAGCCTTAAGAGTGGCTTTAGGAAGCCAAGAAATTTTATCATCTAGCTAGTAAGAGAAAAGAAAATACTCTTCACCATTCAGTCACTTCACCATTGATCACCACTGATCTCCTCCTGGACTCCACACAGGCTCGTCTGCCTGTAAAATGGATGGCTCCTGAAAGCTTATTTGAAGGGATCTACACCATAAAGAGTGACGTCTGGTCATATGGAATATTACTCTGGGAGATATTCTCACTCGGTAAGTTTTGCACGTTGCTGCCATCCCTTGCCCCCTCCACGCCTCACCCCCATTCCTAAATCAAAGCGTGCATGACATGCCACCTCTAATGCTCCCAAGAGCTCGCTAGTCTCACACCTGTGTCACTTCATGTTTTACTGCCGTGTCTTCCCCACCGGCCTACACCCGCGTGAGAGGAGGAGCCGCAACTTCCCCCGCTTTCAGCCTCGCGCCAAGCAGTGTCTGGCCCGTGGGAGCTCTCGGTGCATGCTTGTTAATCGAGTGAATAAAGAAACAAATGAAATAGTTTATCCTCCCTAATGTCGTCCTCAGGTGTCAATCCTTACCCTGGTATTCCGGTCGACGCTAACTTCTATAAACTCATTCAAAGTGGATTTAAGATGGATCAGCCATTTTATGCTACGGAAGAAATGTAAGTTCAAACCAGACTGCACGGTGGCTGAAATCAGGAATTTACAGTCCTCTCTAGTTCCAAATGCATGTCAAAAAAAAAAAAAAGTAAAACTCCTTAATGCAAAATTCATGATTCCTCTTTAAAAAACAAAAAAACAAAAAGACAAAAAAAAAAAAAGGAAACTCTTCCTTTTTCTTTTGGGGATTTCTGGACAAAACTGAAGATACTGTGAATTAGGGGCTTCAGTTCTTTTGAGGGTGAGAAGACTCCATCTCCTAGTTTCTGGTCCACAAAATGCATTTCTGTCCGTCATCTAATTTGCCCTTTCTGGTGTGAGTTCAAAGTCTAGTAGAGTACTTGCCACAAAACAAACAGGCGATAGATGGTGAGTAGCTCCCCAGCAAGAAATGGTGGGAAATGATCAGCTTTTCTTTATTCGGATTTCCTCAGCTTACTCCTCTTCTCTTGCTTTTACAGATACTTTATAATGCAATCCTGCTGGGCTTTTGACTCAAGGAAACGGCCGTCCTTCCCCAACCTAACTTCATTTTTGGGATGTCAGCTGGCGGATGCAGAAGAAGCGGTACGTAGCTGCGTAGTACTTTATAAAAGACTATTAGAAAGGAAAGCAATAACTCAGAACACGCACTGATTTCCTAAGAGTCAAAGTTGAACGGTGTCTTTCTCAGCAGTTTGTCTGGTTGCCCTTTGAAAGTTATATGGGGTGAGATATATTTATTGGTAAGTGTTTTTTGGGGGGGGAAGCTTTCCCTAAAGTTTTCAGCCGATTGATTAAGAAATTAAATGCTTTTAAGTGTCCAGTGCATAGGACTAGACGACTAAACAAAACTTAATCCCTGGCCGCCACTGACCTTTCCTAATTCAACATGAAGCTTTAGTATGGAATAATCACACAACCCAGTCATACAATACAGCAGAGTGGAAAGAACATTGACCTTGAGTCATGAGAATCTAATCCCACCTCCAGCACTCTAGCTCCTCATCGCTGTATGAATTATGGCAAATCACTTTACTTCTCTGGGCCTTAGTTTTCGCACCTGTAAAATGGCTTGCCAGGGTAGGTGATCCCCCTAACCACTTTGTCTTTAACTGTATGTGAGACTCCAGTAATGTTGTCTGAGACTTTTGCTTTGTGGGTCTGTCTTTCCCATCAGTAGACTTGGTTCATGAGGGCAAGCAAATGCACTGCTCCTCTTCACATCACCTGATGCAGTCCCATGGGCAGGAGACACTCACTGGTCATTAAATAAATGAGTGCCTGTCAGCACGAGGGTACGTCAGAGGTCACATCCGTTTTGTTCACCATTACTTACCCAGTGGCTGGCATAATGCTTAGTGTATGGAAAGTGCTAAGGAAATATTTCTGGAAGGAAGGAAGGTAGGCAGGCAGGCAGGCATAAAAGTAAATTTGAGAAAGCAAAAGCCTAACGGCAGAAGTAAGGACATCAGTTAAGAGGTGACTGTTGCAGCAGAGGTGAGCAAAAATGAGGGGGTGAACTAGACGGTGGGGGGAAGGGACACACACAGTTCCTGTTTCAGGAAAGCGGCCTGAACTCACATCACCTCTCCTCTCATGTCCGTGCCCACAAATCATAGGAAATATATACATAAAATATAAATATATTATCAATATATCATGTATTTATATATACTATATTATAAATAAATACAATACAAATATAAAATAAATGTAATATAAATATAAATAAGTAAATGTAATATAAATATAAATAAATATAAATATAAAAAAATGGGGTGCCTGGATGGCTGAATCAGTTAAGCGTCTGCCTTCAGCTCAGGTCATGATCCCAGAGTCGGGCTCCCTGCTCAGCGGGAAATCTGCTTCTCCCTCTCCCTTTGCCCCTCCCCCACTTGTGTTCTCTCTCTCTTGATCTCTCTCTTTCTCAAATAAATATATAAAATCTTTAAAAAATGAAATAAATATTAAAAATACATAAATACATATATACACACACATATATATTTTTTATTATATTTTTTTAAAGAAGTGAGGCCATAATTGCCTTTGAAAGCCAGAAGGAGGTCTTTGTGGACCAGAAACAGTGGAAAACCCCTGAGACAATGAAAGCAGTTAGGGCTGAAGAGGGAAGACCCACAACAGAGGACTCTTTGAAAGAATAAAGACAAGTGCTTTCCTAGAAGTTAGGGAGAGGTCTGGTGGGATCGTGCAGAAGTTCCACAGTGGGACCAGTCACACTGTTAAATACACATAAGAATAACATGGGTGTTAAAAATATAAGTATAACCACTGTGAAAATAGAAATATAATCTATAATCTCAGGTTCAGTGTAGAAGAAAAAAGGACCATAGAAAACCGGATCAACGCCACAAAATGGGGAAGAGAGAAACAAAGAGCATTCATGGAAATAGAAAAAGCTCAAAATGGCAGGATTCATAAGTCCACTTAAGAAACAGAATTTCAAAATAAATGAGACCATTATCACACAGATCACATTTACTAACCTCAGTGCAGTGGAATGAGAAATCACCAGTAACACCCGAAAAGCCCCCAGTGTCCTACATGAGAAATTAAAACTCATGCTTCTTACAGAAGCCTTTGGTTCACAAGAAGGAGGAGGAGGAAGGAAAAAGACATAAAAATAGACCCTGCTTATTAAAACCTGTAGGAGCCAGCCAAATTTATAACTCTAAATTCATTTATTAGAAAACAAAGAATGAGAATGAATGACTTAAACTTCCAACTCAAGAAGCTAAGAAAAAAAACAATGAATAAGGAGGAGGGAAGAGGAGGAAGAGAATGAATGAAGCAGAAGAAAAAAACTAATAGAGGGGAGCGTGGGTGGCTCAGTCCGTTGAGTGCCAGACTCCTGGTTTCAGCTTAGGTCGTGGTCTCGGGGTCCTGGAATCGAGCCCTTCATTGGGCTCCATGCTGAGCGTGGAGTCTGCCTGAGATTCTTTTCCTCTCTCTCTACCTCCCCCTCTCCCTCCTCCCCATACTTGTGCGTGCTCTCTCTCTGAAATAAATAAGTAATAATAAAAGAAAAAGAAAAGAACTAGTAAAGATACAGGCAGAATTAATTAAACTGAGAGTAGCCTTCAAAACAAAATAATAGTGATGATCAGGAAACCTAAAAGTTGTTTTTTGAACTAATAATGGTAATGATTTAATGGCTAACATCTTTTGAGTGTCTTGCACTCTACTAATATACTACCCATAATAACTCAATTAATTCTCACATCAATCTCAAGAAGTAAGTTCTATTACTACCTCTTTTGCAGATCAGTAAATTGAGATACAGAGAGGTTCAGTCGTTTGCCCAAGGTAACACAGTAAGTGTCAGACTTTGGATTTGAATACAATAGTCTGGATCTAGTTTACACTGTATATTAATATTGTATATTAATACAGTACACAAATATACCACTAACGCATACTAACTATGAAGAGAACAATTAAGAAAAAAGAGAAAGCACAAATGACATTCGGAATAAAAAGAACATAATTATGGATAGAGAAACCATTTTTAAAAAGTGTTAAGAAAATCTTACGCACCTCTTTCTGTTGATACACTTGAAAAGCTAGGGTTCCAAAATTTTTATAAGGAGAATGTACTCGTGTGTTACTTGTGCAGTTAAAAAATTCATTTTAAAATCACTTAAAGGGGTGAAGGGGAAGGGAAGTAGAGGCTTCCAGTTACGAAATGAAAAAGTCACAGGGATGAAAGGCACGGCACAGGGAATACAGACCATGATGCTGTAATGTGCCATACGATGGGAGGTCCGCTTGTGGGGAGCACGGCATAATGTACAGACCTGTGGAATCACTATGTTGTGCACCTGAAACTGATGTAACATTGTGTTTCATCTATACGTCAATGAAACTAATTAATTACTTACATAAATAAAAATCACTTAAAGAAATGGACAGGAGGACATTAAAAGCAGTGACAGACCCGTCTCTGATTGGCTGTGGGAGTACAGCGAGCTTGAGGAGATGGTTCTGAAAGTTCTGGATCGTGGGACTGGAGGCGGGGCGGTGCCTAAGTGAAACTGTCAATACAAGAAGGAGAGAAGGTTTGGGAGATCAGAGATAATGGATTCAGGTGTGGAGCTGTTGGATTTGAAGTGTTACTGGTATTTCTGTCACAGCCTTCCTTAGATGGTTAGAAATTCAGTGCTGGAGATGTACATTTGGTTCAACAGGTCATAACCAACTGCTAGGCCCGCTTTACAAAAACGATGTATTGTTACCTTTTCATCCTTAAGGGTTGAGGCTGACTGTTATTGTGAAGACCAGGTTCGAAAGGAGATTTTTGTCCGTTTTCCAGAAAGAAAAATTAAGCGGAGTTCATTAAGTGAACACGATAACTGACTATCACAGTAGTGAGGGGTGGGGAGAAGGAGGGAGTCTGTCAAACTCAATGTAAGATTGCACGATCCCAGGTGCCTGGGCGGCTCAGTGGGTTAAGCGTCTGCCTTCGGCTCAGGTCATGATCCTGGAGTCCCAGGATCGAGTCCTGCATTGGGCTCCTGCTCAGCAGGGAGTCTGCTTCTCCCTCTGCCCCCTCACCCCACTCATGCTCTCACTCACTGTCTCTCTCAAATAAATAAATAAAATCTTAAAAAAAAAAAATGCACGATCCCTACATCACGAAGAGTTCTCATACATAATAAGAAAAACGTGGGTAGCCCAAGATAAAGTGCAAAGGAGAGAAGCAGGCTATTCACAATGAAGTGCAAATGTTCATCGAATATAGAAAAAGATGTTCGACTTTTTGCTTATCATGAAACATGCAGGCAAGGAGATAAAACCTTCGCTGGACAAAGGGCTGGAGCCTTGAGCGGTAGTTAACACCCCTGCTGTCGGGCTCAGGAGAAAACAGTGTTATTCCCAGACACAGCAGAGAGGAGCAGAAATAAGTAAAGGTTTTGGCAGGACAGCCTGGCGATGTACGTCCCCATTCAGAGGTGCATCCACTTTGACCCAGCAATCCCACTGCCCCCATTCAGCCCAGAAACAGGCAGGGCCAGTGTGCATTTCTCAGTTTATGTTATAAAACCAGTCCATCAAAAGGTCAGTGACGGTGTATCTGTACTATGGAATGCTCGGCTACTATTAAAAAGATGAGTGGCTCATATTTATTTTTTTAAAGATTTTATTCATTTGAGAGAGAGAGAGAGCATGAGCAGGGGAGAGAGGCAGAGGCAGAGGCAGAGGGAGAAGCAGACTCCCTGCTGAGCGGGGAGCCCGACGTGGGGCTCCATCCCAGGACCCTGGGATCAGGACCTGAGCTGAAGGCAGCCACTTAACCATCTGAGCCACCTAGGCACCCCGAATGTGCTTATATTTAGTAAATAGTGAAAATGTGTAACACATGTAACATGCAAACAACGTATTAGTAATTCAAAATAAGGTTCTAAAACAGGGTCTACACTCTGAGCCTACTGACGCAAAATTGTGTGTACACAGCAAGCTAACTATAATGGTGGTACCTCTGTGATTTTAGCTTTTCTTCTATATATCTTCCTATATTGCTTACAGTATCTATATGAAAGTGCGTTAACTTTATAGTCAGACAAAAAGTAGAGCTGTTTTCATCTTGGAAGAACATTTTAGAGTCACTGACCTCCCAAGTGAAACTCAAGAATCAGTCCCCTTTATTAACTGCATAATGAACAGATCATTTTAGTGGCCTTTCTCTTTTATGGTTTTACTGCTCAGCTTTTGGATTTCTAGATTGGGACTTTATGTCCAAGAACAGAAACAATAATGGAATCAGCTCTTTGACTATGACTTGATTTCTCCATTAATAAACCGAATTTGCTTTGTCAATTAATATCCTCTAAGATTATCCTCTAAGACTTATGTATCGTAATAGTAAGTAATCTGCAATATAGGCCCTTGACATGTCCATCTTCATCAGATGGTAATCAGTGTTCTGTCTTTTTCCCACCTTCAGATGTATCAGAACATGGATGGCCACATCTCAGACCGTCCTTCCGTCTACCAAAACAGGCGACCTTACAGCAGAGAGGTGGATTCAGGGCTCCTGGTTCCACAGGCTCACGTTGAAGATTCCTAGAGAAACAGTTTAGTCTTAAGGACTTCCTCCCTCCAACCCCCACCTTAAACAGGCTGTAGATTACCAAAACAGGATTAATTTCATCACCAGAAGAAAGTATATTCTCAGCTGCTGCTTTGCTGGACTTTTCTCTAGAAGCTCTCTGTATTTACTCTTGTTTTCAAAGGAACTTTTGTAAAAAACAAATCATCCTTTGCACAAGGCAGGAAGAGCTGATAATTAACTTTACTGGAGCATCTACCTACATCCAAAGCCCTTCTTGGGCTGGCTTGAGTGAAAATCGTGTACCTGAGGTATAGTATATTCTTGTAAATACATAAAACAAAAGCATTTTGCTAAGGAGAAGCTGATATGATTTTTTAAATCTATGTTTTAAAATAATATGTAACTTTTTCAGCTATTTAGTGATATATTTTATGAATGGAAATAAAATCTCTTCTCTAGAAATGTTTGTCATTGAATTGTTTACATGACATATTTAGGGCAAGACTTAACTGGAGGGCAGGAACCTAATGAAATTATGTGCAGCGATTTGTTTGTGCATGTGTAGTTTTTTTCTACTGAGAAGCTCCAGCCTTTCGTCAGATTCTTAAAAGGATCCGTGACTCCCGCCCCCAGACCAGAGCAGGACAGCTGATGTCTGCTTGCTTCTCTGTAGCACTCCATGGATTCAGCCTCCTTCGTCCTTTGAATTCAGCTTAGCTCCCTCCCTCCCACAGGCTTATAAAGTTGACTTGCCCTCATCCTTACTTTCCAGGTGTGGTTCTTGGTGAAGAACGTGATGAAGGTTTGCCCTTTCTTGTCCTCCCTTCCAGGGCCGTAGTTAAGATAAGAACCCTGAAGCCAGTCTACCTGGGCTGGAATTCTTTTTCCAAAGCTGCTTAGCCACGCAACGTTGGGCAAGTAACTGAACTTGTTTAGATCTCAGCTCTGTCTTTGGGAAGATGGAGTAATAATGGATGGCATCTATCTTACATGGTTGTGGTAAGAATTAGATGGACTACATATATAATATATGTAATTTATAAATGTATG
The DNA here is from genome assembly GCF_054177405.1 of Leptonychotes weddellii. Taxonomy (NCBI): domain Eukaryota; kingdom Metazoa; phylum Chordata; class Mammalia; order Carnivora; family Phocidae; genus Leptonychotes; species Leptonychotes weddellii. Next base: position 109,044,382 of record NC_138371.1, on the reverse strand, counting down.
CATAAACAGATGATCCCCCACTTACGGTGGTTCAACTTAAGATTTTTTGACTTTATCGTGGTGCAAAAGGAATACACATTCTGTAGAAACCTTTCTTTGAACTTTGAATTTCCCCAGCAAGCGATATGCAGTACGATTGTCTCTCGTGATGCAGCTCCCAGTCAGCCATGGGATCGCAGGGTGAGAAACCAAAACAGTGACAGCCATTGTATACTCATTCAGCCATTCTGTTTCTCACTTTCAGTACAGTATTCAATACATTACTTGAGATATTCAACACTTTATTATAAAATAGGGTTTGTGTTAGATGATTCTGCCCAGCTGGATGGAGGTTGATGTCATCGGTTTTCTGAGCACATTTGAGGTGGGCTAGGCTAAGCTGTGAGGTTTGATACGCTGGTGTATTAAGTGTATTTCAACTTAGATATTTTCAACTTACTATGGGTTTACTGGGACATAACCCCATTGCAAACTGAGGACGATCTATATTACATAAACATACAGATTGCACGGATAGCGCTTGGCCCATAAATGGAAGGCAATTTGTCATTTGCACTTCCCTTCTGGTTTTAGTCTTTTACTTTAGACCAGGCCACCATACACTCACTTAGATTACACAAATCCGTTCTTCACCTAACCTCTTCTCCCAATCTCTGGGCCATCCAGTGTTTTCTGTGGCCACAGATAGATTTGTCTTCCTAAAGTATTGCTGTGCACACACCACTTCCGGCAGGAGCACATCTGGTGACTCCCGGTGTCTATCAGCTAAAGCCAAATTCTCTTGCCAGCATTCATGCCCACCACAGCTGGGCTCCCCTGCATTTCTCAGTGTCAGACTACCCAACGCCATCTATCTCTGTCACCAAAACCATCTGCTCATGTTCAGTGGGTATGTCATGGGCATTCCTATCTCCACTGTTTCTTTTCTTCACCCTCCACCCTCCTGGGATGCTTCTTCCTGTTCAAGGAAGCCCCTGCTCCATGGCCAGACTTGAGTTCTGTCTTACACTTCAGGTCTTTCTCAGCTCCACCAGCCATCAGTGCTGGCTTCTTCCACTGAAATCTACAGGCTCCTTGTCCATATCATCCAGTTGGCTCCTAACCTAACCATTCTTTCTTCTTTTCTTTTCTTTTGTTCTTTTGTTCTCTCTTTCAGAGAGAGAGAGAGAGAGAGAGCTCGAGCAGGGGGAGGGGCAGAGGGAAAGGGAGAAGCAGACTCCCCGCTGAGCAGGGAGCCTGATGCGGGGCTCAGTCCCGGGACCCTGAGATCATGACCTGAGCCGAAGGTAGGCGCTTAACCGACTGAGCCACCCAGGTGCCCCAAACATTCTTTCTTTTCACTTGGATTTTTTTAAGCAACAAAAACGTATTATCTTACAGCTCTATACGCGAGCAGTTCAACAAATGTCCTTCTGGGCTAAAATCAAGGTGTCATCAGGGTTGCGTTCCTTTCTGGAGGCTCTAGCGGAGAATCTGTTTCCTTGCCTGTTCCAACTTCTAGAGGCTGCTAGAATTCCTTGGCTGGTGGTCCTCCATCTTTATAGCCAACAATGTTGCCTCTCTCTAACCATTCTCTAGCCATGTCTCCCTCTGACTTTGAACTCAGCTGAGGCTGGTTCTCTGATTTTAAGGATTATGTCTTTTCACTTGGAGTTTTAGAAGTTTGAAAGTAGATAGGATTTATTCCAAGTTGTTATGCCTAATTCCTATTTGTGTATACAGTCAGGACACACAAAATACATGTATTCAATTATTTTTTGCCTACTCAGGTTAAAGCATTCAAAGAATTTTGTATTTTTTCTTATAGTAGTAAGTGAAATTTACCCTTTATGCATCCAACCCAAATCCCAAACTGCTTCTTCAGAGGAAATGCTGTTCAAGTTTCAGGTATAGTTCTTCCATCTTCTTGCTTAAATATACTTACGTTACATGTATTTACACCAACACACACCCCCACAGAACTCTCTGTTTTTTACATAAATGGAATTACACTAGCCATATTGTCAAACATATTTTTGTGGTTAACCATGTGTCAATATTTTCCCAACTATACATGTTTGTGCGGCACTTGTGATGAGCTAAGCATTGTGCTAAAAATGATATATGTATTCTCTTCTGTAATTTTCCTAACTGCCTTATGAAGTAGGTACTAATATGATACCATTTTTTTCCTGGAGAAATTGGAACTTAATTTAGTAACCTGTGGTCTCCAAGCCACTGTTAACACTTATCATGTGGTTGCTCTTGGGTTCTACTATTATTTTATCTATTTTATTTATTTATTTATTTATTTATAATTGTGGTAAAAAAAAACCCAACATATAATGCAAAACTTATCATCTTAACCATTTTTATGTGTACAATTCAGCCATGTTAAGTATATTCACATTGTTGTGCAACCGATCTCCAGAACTTTTTCATCTTGTAAATCTTAAACTTTGGCCCCACTGAACAATAGTTCCCTTTTTTCCCTCCCCTGAGCCCTGGTAACCATCATTCTACTTTCTGTTTCTATGAATTTGACTACCTCATATAAGTGGAATTATACAATATTTGTCTTTTTTGTGACTGACTTATTTCACTTAGCATTGTGTCCTCAGGGTTCCTCCATGTTGTGGTATGTGACGGGACATATTCCCTTTCTTTTTAATGCTGATAATATTTCACAGTATGTGTATATATTTTGTTTATTCATTTATCTGATGGGCATTTAGTTTGCTCCCACCTCTTGTCTATTGTGAATAATGCCGCTGTGAACACGGGGGTGCCAATACCTCTTTTGAGACCGTACTTTCATTTTTTTTTGTTTTGTATATTTTTGTATGCTTTTGTAGAGAAGCGGGATTGCTGGATCAACTGGTAATTCTATTTTTAAGTTTTTGTTGTATTATTCTTAAAGACCCTGTTGTAGTGATCATGAGTTTCTTTGGCCATCCAGTGTCAATTCCCATTTCTTTCAGTAACAGCACCGTGGTTGGAGGCATGGCTTCTCCTTCTGGCATGCAGTGGAGTGGGACTTCGGTAGAGGGCGTTTGCCTTCTAGCCCAGCAGGGTCCTTGACACAAGCTCGGCTAATAAACTTCCTCTCCTGTTCTGGAACTTTGTAACTGGACTGGATTCAGGCAAGGATGAAAAAGGGAGTTGGAACCCATTATTCTCACAATACTGGTCTCTGACAAAAGTGACAAGCAGTCCCCACTTCCTAGATCCCTGGAGCTGCTTTGGTCCCTCTTCTTGGGCAAGCCTTGGTCTCTGGCCTTCCTGTTAGGTCTGTGAGCCACCCAGTGTCCTTTCCGTAAATCCCCTTGCCAGGAACCCAAGTCCACCTCCAGCGCTCACAGCCAAGACCCTTGGCACACACACCTGCATTGATTCTCAGTCTTCCTGCACCAAATTGAGGATTTCATCTGCTTTGTCTTCTCTAGAAAGTCCTTTCTGTTTTGGTTGGCCAATGGTCTTCTTTCAAGTTTCAAATGATTTATCTTCATTTGTATATGATTCCATTATGTTGACAGGATCTGAGGAAGTAGAGTAAAAGCCCTCTTGAACTGCTTGACCAAAAATGTGGGCGATCATAAGGAGGAAAAGAGAAGCAAATTAACGTTTGTAGAACTTTTATAGAAATGTTCTCCTTGGGCGCCTGGGTGGCTCAGTTGGTTAAGCGACTGCCTTCGGCTCAGGTCATGATCCTGGAGTCCCTGGATCGAGTCCCGCATCGGGCTCCCTGCTCGGCGGGGAGTCTGCTTCTCCCTCTGACCCTCCCCCCTCTCATGTGCTCTCTCTCATTCTCTCTCTCTCAAATAAATAAAATCTTAAAAAAAAAAAAAGTACAATTTAAAAAAAAAAGAAATGTTCTCCTTTTCCTTCTGCCAAACTGATTTTAGTCAGACCCACATACATTCTGAACATGACTTCACTCCAGATGGAACCAGATAAATACATTTATACATGGAATCCCCAACACAGCACACCCCTTGCAGTTGTAGTATCAAAGGCACCAAAGAATTGATTTCCTTGAAAATGAATATGCTCTTGTTCATGAGTTTTATAAAAATAGCACCATACTCTATATAGACTTCCAGTTCCTGCTTTCTTAAAAAAAAAAAAAAATCAACGTTGTGTTTCTAAGATTCACTCATGGTGCTCCATGGATCTTAAGTTCTTTCATTTCATTGATGTGTGATGTGAATATATAATTACCGCTATTTATTCATTTTCACACTGATGATATTTGAAGCTTTTTGGGTTGGGTGGGATAATGGGTTCATGGTGTTCATTAATATTTTACTTTGTAACATAACTTTTGTAAATACCAAATGTGATATTTAAAAGGCAACATTCTCTGAGGAAGGAAGGCATTTAAAAACCGTATTGGGGAAAAGAGAATTAGACTCTATTAAACACAGCTCTTACCACAGATCCGGTATTAGTTTGGGTCAAGTTGTGTCTCTGACATAACTACATACTTTTTTTAAGATTTTATTTTTGGGGGCCGCCTGGGTGGCTCAGTCGTTGGGCGCCTGCCTTGGCTCGGGTCGTGATCCCGGAGTCCTGGGATCGAGCCCCGCACACGGCTCCCTGCTCCATGGGAAGCCTGCTTCTCCCTCTCCCACTCCCCCTGCCTGTGTTCCCTCTCTCGCTGTGTCTCTCTCTGTCAAATAAATAAAATCTTTAAAAAAAAAAAAGATTTAATTTTTGGGTTGCCTGGCTGGCTCAGTCAGAAGAGCCTGTGACTCTTGATCTTAGGTTTGTGGGTTCAAGCCCCACGTTGAGTATAGAGATTACATAAAAATTAAATCTTTATTATTTTTTTTTTTTTTTAAGTTTTATTTATTTAGGTAATCTGACTAAGCCATCCAGGCGCCCCCAACTACACATTTTTACCACGTGGAAGAACACAACTTACAAGCACTGATTTTAGAGATGTGTTCCTGCTACTGCGTGCATAGCCTCTTCCATCCAACCAGTAGGTGGCGCCCTAGGACTACTGTTTTTTAATTAATCCCAGGCATTGGGCTGGACTTCGTTCCTACACCCTGCCTCTGGAAAGGCAAATTTTAACAAGCAGAATAAAGAAAAGGCCAGTCTGTTAATTAGAAGGAAGAACAACCCTCTACATAGATCACTTAAATTCATTTATTCAGTACTCAGTTATTTCTTGACTATGATAACGATTGCGCATTTTATGTGCCTTATTTATCACATTCCCCACAATAACAGAGCGGTCTATGTCAGCTTCCTTATAGAATCTGGTTTTTACCATTCAATTCTCCACAGTGCATTTATCAGCACAGGGGATTGACTTTGGAGCTTATTCTTCTTGGAGCACCTTCTATGCTTAGTGTTGCTTGAGCCTGGACTGGCTTCCTGTTGAAAACAGAGTCTGTTTCTCAGAGATCTTTTGGAGTAAGGAAAACAGCCAGGGGTGTTTGGCCTGCAGCAGGAAGATGTCCTGAGTGACCTCTTATCAAAGTTCCAGCCCTTCGATTATCCACCTTCTGTCCCTCCTTCACCCATCTCTGCCACTTGTGTTTCTTCTTGATCTTCCTTCTCTTTCCTCAGCTCTTCATGAAGCACTTTCCCAGTGACATGCTTGTCCGAACCCCCCTGCCACTCCCACTGTCATTTTTGTCAAAAATAAATGACATATCAGAGTTCAAATTTGCTTCTGTCTATGCCACAGTGACCCTCGGCAACAGAAAAAAAGGTGGTGGGAGTTACCACCTAACAACACCACATCTTTTTAGCTCCTAGGAGCCTACCATGTATTAAATTCCAAACTACCTTACTGAGGCAAAAAAGCCTGATGAATTTTTTCTGGTAAAATATATATAACATATGTACGTGTATATGTACAATTTACCACCTGAACCATTTGTAAGTCTAGGGCTCAATGGCAATAAGTACATTCACAGTGTTGTGTAACCATCACCACCTTTCATCTCCACGTGGAACTTTTTCATCTTTGCAAACTGAAACTCTGTCCCCATTAAACATTAACTCTCTATTCCGTCTACCTCCAGCCCCTGACAATCACCATTCCACTTTCTGCTTCTTTAAAAAAAAGAAAAGAAAGAAAAAAGATTTTATTCATTTATTTTAGAAAGAGAGAGAGTGTGCATATGTGAGTTGGGGGAGGGGCAGAGGGCGAGGGACAAGCAGGACCCCGGGATCATGACCTGAGCTGAAGGTGGATGCTTAACCGACTGAGGTACCCAGGGGGTCCCTCTACTTTCTGCATCTCTGAATTTGACTCCTCTAGGTACCTCGTATGAGTAGAATCATCCAGTATTGGTCGTTTTGTAAGTGGCTTATTTCACCTAGCACAATGTCTTCAAGGTTTGCTCTGATGAACTCTGTATTAACATTTGTTGTCCTGTGGCAGTTTACCAGCCGGTGAAACCAAGGTTTAAGAAGGTTAAGTCACTGATTTAGACACACAAAGCAGGTACTAAGTGCGGGCCCGGCTGGGACCACACCCTCCGCCTCCTCGCAGCCACACCCCAGGTCTGGGCTCCTGCCAGCCTTCTTGCTTTGGCTCAGTCCTCAGCTAAGGAACATGGTCTGGTAACAGCAAGACTATCTGAGTTCTGACTCCCAATTTGCCTCAAATTAAAAATATGTATGGAGGAGAGCAATCTGTCTTTCTGGCATCTTATTAGGAAAACACTCCCATTTAAACTCCATACATGAGAAGTTAAGGGCTGCTAATTAAAGGGAGCGGACGTGTGAATGTTTCAACCCCAAAAAAAGGAACAAAAATTTGTGCCCATTTAAGCATTTTCTCTGTGTCGAGGCGCCTGGGTGGCTCAGTCGGTTAAGCGTCCAGGTCTTGATCTCAGGGTCCTGCGTTCAAGCTCCACATTGGGCTCCACACTGGGCATGGAGCCTACTTAAAGGGAAAAAAAAAATTCTCCGTGTTCAGCTATAAACCTCTTAAGAGAAAAGTTATAATAAAATCAAATATAATATATTCAGCAACTGGACATAAGAATCCTATCTGGTACAGTCAAACAAATTATGAGGCTACATCTTTATATCATTTCACTTTTAAAAAAGCTTTATTGATATATAAGCTGTATACCACACAATCCTCCTCTATATGGTGTACTATTCAATAAATTAGCTTTTTGCTCGGCTGAAAATTGCCTTACCTTCTGAGCACGTGCCATTTCTTCAATTGATCTGATTGGTGAGAGTCAACAGAGGTGAAGCCCAGAGTGCTGAGTTAAGCTCAGGGGCATGAGCTGCTGAGTTCCGCATTAGTAATTTGTATTGTGTTGTTGCTGTCAATATTGTTTCTATGTCTGCGACTCTTTAATTCCTTAACTTTTTTGTGTCTTGAAGGTTCGAATGTGAGTAGGTTATTTGGAGTTTCATTATTATACAACAGACAGAGCAAAATAAAAAGTTCAGTGTCTAGTCTGTGCCAGAAAGGTAGTAATATCAGTAGGGAGGTCCTTCTTACCCTTGTGTATCAGCATTGCCATGAGTGGAAGGAGTTTCTACTTGCAAATTCAGATGTCTATCTCCTGCTGTTCTCAGAGGAACTGAGAACCCCCAGGCTCCAAGCCCCAGGCAGGAGCTCCTTTGGGGGTGGGGAGACCCTCAGTGTGCAGAGATAAGAGCAGGAACTAGTAAGGGGTCAGGCTAGAGGGGTGGGGGACAAAGAGCCATGGACCCAAGATGGTCTTCTTTCTTGGCTTCTGGTCTACTTTCTTTTCCCAGAGTCCAGGGATGAGGATTGTAATAAGGCTGGGGAACGTGGACAGACCAGTTGTGGGGATCCAGCCAGACTTCCCCTCAGTCTTATCCCCCTACAGTCTTATTTGGACATTGCAGACGCTGAACGGGTCACATTAGAGTGAACCGAGGCTCAGGGCGGTGCCGTCCTCGAGGAGGAGGGGAAGAAATGGATATTGGGCTGTTAAGTGGGTGCGCAGCAAAGCCTGCACAGACAAGGAAAACACCAATGGCAGAAAGGAAGAAAGAGAAAATCCTGTTGTTGGTCCAATGGAGAGATTGTACACAGAAAATATTAGCCCACGCCTCTGTAGTGCTCTGTAAAGGAGCTGTTTTAGGCACTTCTGTATAGTCACTCATCTTTCACAAAATCCCAGAAGGTAAATACATTATTAGCCCCATTTTACAGACAAAGAAACTGAAGAAAAGAAAGTTCAGTAACTTGCCAAATGTCCGGTCATAGTGGCAGAGCCAGGATCAGAACTCTCCTGGGTCCGTGCTCTCCACACTGGGTTCTACACCCAAAACTGTGTACACGCTTCAGGATTCAGTGTGTTTTCACATTTACTCGGGTACATTATAGATACGTGTTAATCTCATATGAAGACAAGCCAGTAATGGCGGTCTTCTGACACTGGATTTACTTCTTGGAAAAGCAGATCTAATCAGCTCCTTTTCAAGAGATGAAGTCTTGGCCACTCTGTCAGCCATGACCTTTTGGCCCAGGTAGTCAGAGAGGACCTGGGCTGGAAAATGTCTACAAACAGAGGGAGGAACCAAAATCTGTGGTTGCTGAAAGCTTGTCAAGGGAACTATGGTCACCCGCCTCTCATAAACCACAGTGGCAAACGTAACGGACTTACTAATGCTAAGAGCTGCTCTGCCCTTGAGTTTTGACCCAGATGGAGGCAAACATGTAGCTAGTATGGCTTTTAGAAATATGTTTGCATTATTTTTGTTCTAATGGGAAACAGCAGCAGTTTATTTTAAAATTTTGACCCCTTGGGGCACCTGGGTGGCTCAGTCGTTAAGCGTCTGCCTTCGGCTCAGGTCATGATCCTAGGGTCCTGGGATCGAGCCCCGCATCGGGCTCCCTGCTCAACGGGAAGCCTGCTTCTCCCCCTCCCACTCCCCCTGCTTGTGTTCCCTCTCTCGCTGTGTCTCTCTCACTGTCAAATAAATAAAGAAAATGTTAAAAATAAATAAATAAATAAAATAAAAATAAAATAAAATTTTGACCCCTTCTTTTCTTTGACTTTACCTTCCCCTGTATTTTTTGGTTTTTTTGAATATACATGAAAGCTATTAGGGTGAGAAATTTAATATATGTGGTCATTTGGTCAACTAATTCACCCCATGGTGTTTATTGGGTACCTACCGTGGGCACGGTTCTAGGCACCCAGGACCCAGAGGCAAACAAGACGCACCGTCCCCAGACTCATAGAATTAGTCGGGGCTGAGAGATGATATGCAAATAAGTATAATAAGCAAGGTGATTTCAGATAGATGTATATATATTCAGGAAGAAAGTAACACATAATGCTGTTTGAGAGACAACTGAGAACGGGGCACAATTATTTCTTAGACAGCACATCCTGTGTAACGAGCATCTATGAAGTACCTATTATGTTAAGCATCTGAGATACAGAGAAAGGATAAAACACACGACCTGACTTCTCTAGTGGTGACGCATGAGAAATCAAATTTTAAGTGGGTGACCTTGTGACCTGTCTTGGAGTTATCAGAGAAAACTTCCTGGGATACCCTGGACGTTAAAATGTTAATGATACCAAAAGTCTCTCTGGCTTTTGGCCCACTGTGAAATAGGGTCCCTCCCGGCTTTGTGGGAACGGTTTGGTGGGAAACATTCCCCGTGTAGAGATCTCCACTCCCTGGATTAGAACCTTAGCCTGTGTTTGCTCATTACACAAGGATTGTGGATCCGCTTCTGCCAGAGGCATTCAAAACATGCCAGGCTGGTGTTGCATAAAAAAAAAGCTTGCACATTCAGCAAGTATAAGCTGGTAAGCAGAGCCAGAGTCACTCACTTTCAAGAGGGGAGCTGTCGCTCTGCTGCCTCGGGTTGAGTGCCAGCAATGGACATTGAGAAGGTCAACTCCATGGACTTCGGAGAATTTGTGGATGTGTTTGGGAATGTCATTGAGAGATGTCCCCTGATTGCAGCTGCTGTTTGGTCCCAGCGCCCATTCTCCAACTTGGAAGATTTAGAGAAGCACTTTTTTGCCTTTATTGATGCCCTTCCACAGTCAGGTAAGGCTTCAGCACTGGACGCTGAGAATCTCTACAAAGGGATTTCAAATATGCTTATCAAAATATTTTTAGATATTTCAGCCGAGTTGCTTATCGTTGATATATTGATTAGCAATTTCTATCGTCAGGTTTAATTTCCTCAGACTTAGTAAATGGGAGTCAGACACTTGCAAGGTGTTAGGCCAAAAGTAGAGTTAAAGACATATGTTGGTCTCAGCTCCGGTCTTGATCTCAGGGTCATGAGTTCAAGCCCCTTGTTGGGCTCCACACTGGGCAAGGAGCTACTTAAAAAAAAAAAAAAAATCCAAAAAAAAAAGAGAGAGACATATGTTGGCTCAGGTAAAGTAGCTGTTAAATGTTAAAGCTATGAGGTCAAGAGGAAAGAAGAACAGGCACTTGTCTCCTCAGGCCTCCCAGTCGCTCGGAGGCCAAAGGTCAGGCTGAAGGCCCACCCTCTCTTAGCCAAGTGTGTTCACTTTGGGAATGTCCTGTATGCAAGACAGGAGACAGCCCAGTATCAGAATATCTCAGAAGCCCAGGGGAAAGAGCAAACGGCTGACATTTTTACCAGAAAGGGCCAGTTTGGACTGGACTGCTGAGGAAAGTAAACTCATTCAGATCAGAAACTCCCTGAGGGAGTGAAGGGGAAAAGACAAAAATCTGAAGGAATTCCTCTGGAGAAAGGGAAAGAAATTGTTGATTTCCTCTGGGTAGAGAGAGAAAAGGAGACACTTCTGGGTGTGGGGTGAGGAGAGGTAGAGGTGGAGGTTTAGGCTAACCCCAATGACTCAGAATGACACAGGGCCTCACAAGGATTCAGAGGCCGAGGGTTAGAGTCAGGGCTGCTTCCGGGGCTGTCCAGCTATCTTCAGAAAAGCCTGAAGGGAAGCAAGGGACAAGGGCTGCCTTCACAGAGGGGCCTTCCACGGAGATCTGGTGTGTGTGTGGAGGGGTGGGGAGAGAATAGCCACTCCCGAGGCCAGCAAACGGACTCTTGCCTATCCGTCCAGAGTTAGACATTCGGGATGGTTTCCAATTGTCAGGTGAAGGTCTCCCAAGGAAGGAACACATTTTAATTTATTTTAGGCACATCTAGCAAGAGGGGAGGACAGTGTTATAAACTCTAACTGTCAGTAATGTCGGAACTATGTTGGCAGTCACCCACTTCTCAGGGCCTTTCTCAGCTCCACCACTGGGCTCAGGCATCAGTGGGGCTGACGGACACCAGAGCCTCATACCTGATGACTCACAGGAATGGTTAGCCCCAGCTTGATGAGCGAAGGGGCTCCCCTTGTCAGCCCACAGCCTGCAGAGCGAGCCGGAAAGAGCAAGAAGCCACCAGAACCCATGTTCAAAATGTCTGACAGGAAAATGCAGGTCAAATGAAAACCTTCTAGGCCAGAGGGAAAGAATTTTTAAAGGGTGTGAATGCCTTATGAATGGCATTTTTTCTATCAAGTTAAAAATAAAAAGGAGAAAAATCCCAATATCTGTCTTAATACCCGAGGGGTGGTGGGCTGGGGAGGGAAGGGATCACATGGATAATTTAAATCTAGTATTCACTCGTTTATCCAGTTATTCAACATTTATTTAGGGTTTACTGTGCCAGGAACTTAGATAATAAAATTAAAACTTCCCTATTTCTGTCTTCTTTTCCACCAACAGTGACCCCGATTGGTTTGAGCAGAGGTTCTAGTTAAGGTTAGTTAAGGTCTAGTTAAGGTTAAATACAATCACAGTCCTGAGCAAAGTGGGATTTGAGGTTGGCATTCACTCCCTCCCTCCTGAAACTTGTATTTGATCCCTCTCCTAACTCAACGGGAACTTGGCATTCTGGCCAGCGTCAGAATCCTACATCACTCAGTGAACAGGATACTGGGACTTAAAGATTTAAATGCATGAAATGATTCAGAAGATGAAATCATAAAATGATTTTAGAAGATGATGGTTCCTGGTATTACCCCTTCCCCACACATTTTCCCTGGAGTGACTTTAGTGGCAGGTCAGTGGGACAAAATGACCAGAGGGAGTTGGAGGGTTGTTTGCTTCTGCACTAGACACTGTTCTGTGGAGAGACCTCCCTGTGGGTGGAGCCTGCTTCTCAGCCCTAAGCCGGTGTCCACACTCTCTTAGGCAGCTGGGAACAGAGCTTCAACGCTATATGGGGGGGTTACACTGTATCTAATCATCTCGATGATGATTATGAGGACGACGATGACGATGATGTTGTTAGATAGACAACTAATAATAACAATAGCCAAAATGCATTCGACCCTTACTATTGGTGTGTTTCAGGCACTTTTCTCAGCATTTTGCATTTGTCCACTCATTTAATCTTTATAATAATCTTATAAAGCAAGTATTATTATTATACCCATTTTACAGATGAAAAACTGAGGCACAAAGAGATTAAATAACTTGATCAAGAACACACAACTAGAAAGTGGCAGAACTGGAATTCAAAACCCTGATAGTCAACCCAACAGCTTTTGAAGCATTTTTAGAGAATCAGAAGAACAGTCTAGAAACAGTTTCTAGGGGTTTCATCTATTCATTCAGTAATTTATTCAGTTAACGTTAATGCTTGATGTCCCAGATCCTATGTTTGGCTGTTTAAATAAACAAATAAAATGGGATTTACTGACTAGTCTAGCTTTAATCTTTGCATGGTTGGAACAAAGTGGGTGTAAGAGAGTCTTTGAATCCTAAAACTAAAAGACACTTTAAAGAAAAGTTCGGGATATGGTGATCTACCTGGTTAATGCTTTGTTTTATACGTGATCTCTCTACCATTAGCAGAAACCAAAATCTTTTTTCTAGAGTAAACCAAGGTTGGCAATCTATTTAAGTTGCACTGTGATGATTACTGGTCAGTAGGTGGCAGTCCAGGATTAATATTCAGCTCTAGCATTAATTGGCAAAGTGCCTTTTGGAGCCAATCAGTTCCTGATTTCCAGGCAAGGGGCACGCATGGCAAAAGTAAAGGGAAGATGGTTGAAACACCCACCCGTACCCACAGCCCCCATCCCCCCACCACAGTCAATAACAAACCAGTTCAGTACTGATCTGTGTTAAAAAAAAAAAAAACCCTCTCATAAAAGAGGGTTAATCGTGTTATTTCCTTGTGACATTTCAAAATGGCAATGGTTCCATAATTTATTACTTAATGCTTATTTCAGAACATAGTTGTTGAATGAATTAAAAAAGATACTAATAATTTCCTGAAATGCAGACTATAAGGTATTCAGAAGAGACTATTAAAATGTGTGCAATCGGGCGCCTGGGTGGCTCAGTCGTTAAGCATCTGCCTTCGGCTCAGGTCATGATCTCAGGGTCCTGGGATCGAGTCCCGCCTCGGGCTCCCTGCTCAGCGGGAAGCCTGCTTCTCCCTCTCCCACTCCCCCTGCTTGTGTTCCCTCTCTCGCTGTCTCTCTGTGTCAAATAAATAAGTAAAATCTTCAAAGAAATGTGTGCAATCAAAAAAAATATATAGCACTCCTTCCTAAGAGTGATGTGTTGGTCAGGTGCCCACTGTGACCCAGGAATTGTCCCAGGCATTGGGGATAGAACAGTGAACAAGACAAGTGTCTACCTTCAATGAGGTACATTCTAGTAGAGACAGGATTAACATAAATAAGTGAGATAATTTCACATTCTAGAAACTATTAGAAGAAAATATGTAATAAAAGATACCTTTCTTAGGAAGTGACATTTGAGCTTAAAACCAAAAAAATGAGAAGGAAGCAGTCTAAGATCTAGGAGAAGGCCATCTAAGAAAAGGAACCTGAGACTTTTGGCATTTTGGGAGCACAGAAAGCCCATGGTACGTGGAGAATAGTGAAGAGTAGAGAGATATAAGGAAAGAGAGGTCAGGTAGAAGGACTGCGGAGGTGGTAAAAGTGAGGGGTGATGCTCATTTAGACTAAGGTTGGAGCAGGAGAGATGGAGAGATGTAATTGGAGTCTCAGAATACATTTTAAAGTTAGACTGGCAGTTTTTAAATTAAATTAAATTTTATTTTATTTTATTATGTTATGTTAGTCATCATACTAGACTGACAGGTTTTTTAAAGATATATTTAATTATTTTTGAGAGGGAAAGTGGGGGTGAAAGGGGCAGAGGGAGAGGGAGTCTCAAGCAGACTCCCTGCTGAGTGAGGAACCTGACAAGGGGCTGGATCTCAGGACCCTGAGACCAGGACCTGAGCTGAAACCAAGAGTCGGTGGAGACTTAACCGACTGTACCACCCAGCTGCCCCTCAATGGGTTTTTTTTTTTGATGGATTTGGGGGGAAGGCAGGTCAAAAACAAAGAGAAATTAAGGATAACTTCTAAATTTTTAATCTGAGTAACTGAATGGGTAGTAGTGCTGTTTTCGACAATGAGGAAAACTTTACAATTGAGAGGACAAGGTGGAAAATGAGAGCTTGTTGAGTCTGAAGTGCCTAATAATCATCCAAATGAAAATATTGAGTGTCCGTATGGACTGTAACAAAGGAACTCATTGGAAAGCTGTAGGCTAGATTGGATCTGGGTGTTATAAAAAAAACTGATGGCATTCCTGGGGCGGTCTCCCTGTTCATCAGGGAGCCTGCTTCTCCCTCTCGTCTGCCCCTGCCCACCACATCGTTCTCTCCCCCCTTGAAATAAATAAATAAAAAATTTTAAAAACAGACAAACAAAACCCAAAACTGATGGCATTTAAAGACCTGGGACCCAATGAGAACATCTGGGCATCAGGGTAAATACAGAAGGGAAGACATGTAAGTACTGAGTCCTGGGGTACTTTGGTGTTAGTGATCTGGCAAAGCAAGAGCCATCGAAGAAAGGAGGCAAGTGATGGTAACCTTTTAAGAAGGAGAGCGGAACAACCATGTGACGTTCTCCCAAGAGGCTGAGGAAGAAGAAGACAGAGCACTGGTCACTGGGCTTGGGCAAGATGTCCATCATCTGTGACCCTGATGAGTGCACATTGGTTGGTTGGTGGGGCTGAAAGCTTAATAGAATGAATGGAGGAATAGGAGGTGAGAAAGGGGGGAACACTGAATAGACAACTCCTTTGAGGAGTTTGCTGTAAGGAGGAGCAGAGATAGAGGGAGAAACTAGAGGACAATAGGGAATCAAAGGTGGGTTTTAAATTTCTTGATGGGATGAGCGATTCTAAGGCATGTTTGTGTGTTGATGAGGATAAAGCAGAGCAGGGGGTGGGGAAGAGAAATGGATGTTTGAAATTGTAGTCTTGAGATGAAAAGAGGGGCTGGCTTCAGGAACACAACAGAAGAGACAGATGATCCATTGTACCAGGAGGAAGAACACACTAGTTCCTACTGATGTCGGGACCCTGGTGGCCTGCAGTGGGGTTCTAAGCCAATTGCCTGCTCTGCCGTGGCCGCGGGGGCCTGCGCTGTTCTCCTATTGAAATAGAGAGAGTCAGTTCTGTGCCAGGTACTCTCCTAGACGCAAAGATGCATGACTTGTGGTCATAGCAAATAATACATGTCTACACCTACATCTCTACATGTGACACAGGCAGTAGGATTTTAGGAAAGACTGAAGAACAGGCAGCATTCAAATGGTCCTGTGAACCACAAGACACTCCACTGAGCTGGGTCAGTGCCTCCCCCGCCCGGGAGTACTCATGGGCTCAGTGTTGTGGGACAATAAAGGGGGAGTCTGGTTGGACGGGATCAGGTTCTCTTTTTTTCTGAGCTACCATCCTCTAATGGACTCCCTGTACCTTTCTCTTTTTATCTGCAGCTGTGTGTGTGTGTGTGTGTGTTTTCTTCTCTTTGCTCTGCCCTTTTCTGGGTCTCCCTTCTCTCCTCTTCCCCCTCTCCTCCCCGCAAACAGTGTAAAACACAGGCTCAATTCTAGGCAAATATTAACCCCAGGCGGCATTTTCAAGAGGGGAGACGAACCCAGGGAAGTGGGAAGTGAGGTGCAAAAGCAAAAAGGAAAGAGGCAGGTCTGGTGTGCGTGGGAGCAGCCCCGCTGCACCTCCATCTCTCTCTGCTCTGCTCTCAGCTAGGCTAGTCCGCTGGGGAAGGACCCCCAAAACGGCACCACCCACCAATAGCTAACTACTTCCCCCAAGCTCAAGTTGGGCTTCTAGAGAATAAGAAGTAAGGGGGGGAAAGGAAGCTGAGAGAGGGGGAGTGGGTGAGAAGACTGGGTCTCAGCTAGCGCCGCCCCCCCCCCACCGTCTACAGGCTGCTTTGAAAACCTGAATATGCAAAGAGGGGGAGCCAGGGAGAGCCCTCCGGGTCTGGACCTGTAGAGCGGCCCAGGACTCTGTTTCCCCATTCCCCAGCCGGCATTTGCAGGGCCCAGGGCCGGGTGGGTGCGGAGTAGATTCTGGATGGCAGCTGCCCGCTGGGCACAGCCAACCTCCAGGGCCAGGGGTTGGGGCGGGGAGTGCAGGTAACACCTTCATTTTCGCCCCACCTGGACTGGGCTGGAGGCAGGAAACAGAAAAGAACCACCTCACATTTGCAGTGCCCCGGGGCCCGGGCCCATAAGAGGAGGTCTAAAATAGTGGTGTTGTAGAGATGGAAGAATTGGTGACGCGAGTTTCATTTAAATAAGTGTCCCTTTACCTTGTAGGGAGAGCCAGTGCCCCCAAATCGCCTGGCATTTGAGCTACTAGGTAAGTGACCTTGGGCAGGTCACCTAAGCCCATTGAGCTTTCACCGAATGCTCTCTTCAATGCGGATGTTCCCCACCCCACCCCCCAGTTATCCCGACCTGGCAACTGTCTGAGTTAGATGGTGCCATCCCAATCATTCTTTAATTAGGCAGAAACTGTAAGGATTGAGTACCTGGAGGTTTATGCCATAACTAGAGTGAGTTTTAAATGACCTCCTTTTCCAACTCATGACTAATCCCAGTGCCACGGTCAGATACTCCCAGCTGCACCACAGTCCAGTTACAGTGTTTACTACAACTAATAATAATGGCTGTTTATTGGATGTTTGCTAGCATTAGGCACTGTGTTTTAGGGAAATGAATGGTCTCTAATCTTCACAGCTACTCAGCAAGTTAGGTGTCATTACCCTCATTGTACAGATTACGGCTGTCTGCTTACCATATCTGAAATCTTGCCCAGCCTTGAGGATTCGAATTCTCTCTTCAGAGAGCTAAGCAAAATGGTTGGCCAGGGCTCAGGAAAACTCCCTGGATTCGGATTGAAAATCTCAGGTATCACACCACGGGTTTCCAATTTTAGGCCTAGGAGATTATGAGAAACTATCTTCCAAGAGAACTCCAAGGTAGTCTCTGCAGTGTCTTTGGGACCTACAGTTGGAGGAGGGGAAAGAGCCTCAGACAGGGTGGGTGGTGAGTGGGTGTTATTTTCCTAAAAGGAGAAGTCACTTTCATTCAAAGGGCTGTGGAATTCCGGCTGGAAATGGGCTTCTTTGCAGTTAATCATCTGTAAGGCTCTTTGGATGCTTGATTCCAGAAGCCCCAAACTCACACTTAGGATCACAAAATCCTGGACATTTATTTGCCAAGCCCCATGGATGTTATCCCTCTGGACCCTCCCCGCCCTTCTCCTTTGGAACAGAACGAAACCCATTCTGTGGCTTTTGCAGGAAGTTTTCAGGCCCTTGTGTCCGGCCCTCTTCGACATCAAAGCCCCCTTGAGAGCAAAGGACTTTGAAAAGATACGAAATGCTCGGTCTCCTTATCGCGTCCCTGCTCCCTCCCGAGCAAGTCGTAAATTCCGAGCCCCAGTGGCCTCTCCCCTCCGCTCTTCTTGCCCCAAGGTCTCAAAGGACAAACTTGTCACTTCCCGCCCCGCCTCTGGGTCCAGGCCGAGGCCCCTGAAGTTGGGACGGAGGGGCGTCCGAAGGTTCGGGACGTGTTTGAGGGGCGGTTGCAGTGGGCACCCCTGCACCTCCAGGACACCCCTTGTTGCCCCTTCGTCACCTCCTGAAGACCCTGCTTCGCTCGCGAGGCCCTCTTCGGGCGGGGCAGGAGGCCGGGCTCGGCCCGCAGGCAGCCCGGTGCGCCCTCCCCGCGGCGCGGTAACGTGCCCCCGCCGCGTGTCTGTGCTTCCCTGCAGGCCAAGAGGGCATCCTGCGCTGCCACCCGGACCTGGCGGGCCGCGAGCTGCAGCGGGGCACGCTCACCGCCGAGTCGCAGCGCGAGCAGAGAAGCGCGGGCCTGACGAGCCTGGGCGCGGACGAGCGGCTCCGGCTGGCGGAGCTCAACGCGCAGTACCGCGCGCGCTTCGGCTTCCCCTTCGTGCTCGCCGCGCGTCTGAGCGACCCGGCGGCGGTGCGGCGGGAGCTGGCGCGCCGGCTGCACCGTCCGCCCGCGCAGGAGTTGCGCACCGCCCTGGGCGAGGTGAAGAAGATCGGCCACCTGCGTCTCGCCGAGCTCCTGGGCGCCCACCCAGCCACGCTGTAGCGGCCGCGCGAGCCCGCGACCCGGGGCGCCCGCCGGGACGCGTAGGGACGCGAGGCTGGCGCAGGCCCGGAACGGCGTCCACACGCGCACAAAGGGAGGGGACAACTGAAGCCATCGCACGAATCATGAGCCCTTTTGTCCTCCCCCCCACACACGCGCACGCTTTGCCAAAATATCTATATAGGTTCGTGCTTTGCCCCCGATTTATCCAGCTCACTGCTCCAATTCTCCACTCCCTTTGCAGCGCGTTGACACCACCCGCCTTTGTGGATTCCAAAGCGCTTATCCAGCTCCTGTTGGCGCCGCATCCTCTCCTGCTAAGCCCGAGCTGCGAAGCAAAACGGGCGGAAAAGGAATCTTTTTATTCCACAGTGGTTTGTCTGTTTTTTCTTCTCCCACCTCATTTGCTGTACCCGACATTAACATGTGAGCAGAAGTAGGTTTCTCACGGCGCCTACGGGAGCCGGAGCGAGAAAAGCAAAGTACTGATTTGGGTCTTCCGCGCCGGGGAAGCCGAGGGTGGGGGTCGGTGGGCGGATGGGAGCCTCGCGATGGGCCAGCGTTGGGAAGGCGCCCCGTAGGGGCAGGCGGAGTGGCTGCCACAGTCACTCTTGAGAGAGGGGTGGGAGCGGGGGTGTCTCCAAGGTGGATGGGCCTAAAAGTCAGGGGCGGGCGGCCTCCCCGACTCTCCCAGAGGTCGGCCCTTGAGAGTTGGCTTGACAGAACCTCAGGCTGCCCCGGGAGACCCATCGGTCATTAAAAAGTTAATAATAAAATAAAAAATAATTTAATAATACCCATTGAGTAGTGCTGGATATTCTGGCCCCCGAGGTGAAGATGAGAACCACCTCCCATAGCGCTGACAAAGCAGGTAATGGAGGAAAATGGTGCCCATTGCAATCTTTCTGGTGGGAGGAGGCCGGTTCTGAGGAGCTTATCAACCCTGGGGCTCCCGAGCTGTCTGCACTGAGGGCCAGAATGTCCACTCATGCAGAAGGGGGTCATCACACACACACTCTCTCTCACCCCCACACACTGGAAGGTCTATCCGACCCCAAAGAACACGACTTAAGCTTCTGTTGGCAGAGGAGAAACAAGCCATACCCGTCCTCCTAGATGCAGACAGGGTAAGAAGTGAAGGCAGAGTTTGGCCCTTTTGAAGACTGGAACCTCCTTTAGGGACCACCCCAGGTCTGGGGTAGCAGCGGCAACTGCACCAAGAAAACCTTTTCACAAAAAGCAGTGTGGCCTCAGCTTGGTTGGGGGGCTGAACCCCACAGAAAGAAGCCGCTCTGACCACACCAGGCATTTCAAACAAGGAACCTCCATCCCTTTCCCACCTTACAGGCGTTCTCTGCTCCGGGGAAGGGGGAAGGCCAGAAGCTGCCGTCGGGACTAGGTGGGGTGCCAGGGAAGTGAGCCGTGGCTAGCAACATCCCTGTAGACTAAATGCCAGGGCCTCCTCTGCCTGGGCCCGTGCCAGATGCCTTCCCCGGAGGCAAGAGCACCAAGGGCACACTACCCAAAGGCAGCTTGATGACTCAGTTCCTGTGCTCTAGGACACCAAGGCAACAGTGGGCCCCTCAGGCCTGGGGCTAGCCTCCTGTTTCCCTTTAGACCGGGCAACTTGGGGGCCCAGGATACAAGCGCCACGGGATGGGTCTGAGGCTCACACTGATCCACTATATTCAAGCCACCCTGTCCAACCCTAGGACGAGTCCGGCGTTGTGGGCCCCCATTGCAGTGTCTGGACTGTCCGTGTAAATGTGCTCCACCTAAGATAGCCAGGCTTCCCGGGCCTGGGGGGTGGGGGGGGGGGACATTTCCAGCTGTAATTGTAGACTGAGTGTACACGAGATCTGGACCTCTCCAGCACGACCTGGGTGTCCTCAATCACAGTTACATATCAAAGCTTGTCCGAAATGGTTTCTTTCTGCAGGAGGAGATACGCTGCGGGAAGACCCTGGATCCGCCCCCTCAGAGGAGCTGGGAGGTGGGAGGGGATGCAGAGCCGGCTGAGCGGGGCTTCCCCCAAAGACTCCTGAGCACTTGTAGGCTTGCCGGCGGGCGCAGGACGCGGGACGTGGGCGCCGGGCTGGCAAGGGCCTTGGCAAAACCCGCTGGCAGCTCACGCTTTTTTCTCCCGTAGGAGCAAAGAGGCCGCGGCCGGGTCTTGGGCGAGCGGGTCACCTGTGGCTGCCAAGGTCTGGGAGAGCAGTTTTCTGTGGGCTCACACAGCAACACGCCCTGGGCTTCTGCTGGCCTTGGCCTGGCGGAGACGTTTCTCGTTTCCGCGCCCCGGTGCGCAGGATGCGGGAGACAAACCCGGATGGCGGAGACTGCGGGCCACCGTCTGGGGCCTCCGCGTGCGCACCAGCCGAGGCGGCGCGGTGGCCCGAGCGCGCTTGGCGTCTGGGGTCCCAGTTGGTGCAGATTCTAGGGTGGATAATTTAAGACTTTACTTACTAATTCGTTAAAACACACACACACACACACACACACACACGCAATAGTAATGCTAAAAACAGTTGGAAGGCGAGGAGCTGATTTCAGTTTCCCTAACCCTTCAGGCCTTCCAAGCACACTCCCTTTCCAGGTGCGGGGACTGCTTCGCCAATTTTCACTTCCCTCTTAAAATGTCCAACCCCAACCCGGCCGGCGTGTGCTCTGAGCGAAAAGACCTGAGAGCGCTCCTGCTCGGAATTCACGAGCCCAATCCGAGCTTGGCATGCACATGTGTAACCGACAAACCGAATGGGGGGCCTCCTTTTATTTGCCCAGAGAAGCCCTCTTTTTGGTCTGTGTGTCCAAAAGATGTCCACGGACACTGTCATGGGAAGAAGGGAAGGTGGGGGGGGGGGGAAGCAACACAATTTCTTTGCATA
>NC_138371.1:108988190-109022572 GCF_054177405.1 Leptonychotes weddellii | reverse complement strand
AGGTAGGCAGGAGGAGAGGGAGAGGGGGAAGTCAACAATAACTCTGAGATCACTAGTCTGGATGACTGGATTAGCTAAAATACAGACTCTAGAAGGAAAAGGAAGGTTTTGGGGAAGGAAATAAATTCAAACTTGGATTGTCCAGCTGGAAATGCAAGAGATACCCAAATAGAGATGTTTAGAGCAGAAAATTGAAGACACGTCAAGAGAGCTCAAGAGACAAGGTAGTATTTAAAATGTAGATTTGATATATACAATGGAACAGTACTCAGCCATCAAAAAAATGAAATCTTGCCATTTGCAAGACTTGGATGGAACTAGAAGGTATTATGCTAAGTGAAACAAGTCAATCAGAGAAAGACAATTATATGATTTCACTCATATGTAAAATTTAAGAAACAAAACAGAGGAACATAGAAGAAGGGAAGGAAAAATAAAACTAGAAGAAATCAGAGAGGGAGACAAACCATAAGAGACTCTTAACTACAGGAAACAAACTGAGGGTTGCACGAGGGGAGGTGGGGGGGGATGGGGTAACTGGGTGATGGGCATTTAGGAGGGCACATGATGTGAATAGCACTGGGTGCTATATAAAACGATGAATCACCGAACTCCACCTCTGAAACTAATAATATACTATATGTTAATTAATTCAATTTAAATTTTTAAAAATGTAGATTTGGCGGGGAGCCTGGGTGATGCAGTCAGTTAATCATCCGATTCTTGGTTTCAGCTCAGGTAATGATCTCAGTCATGAGATGGAGCCCCACATTGGGGTCTTCACTCAGCATGGAGTCTGCTTGAGTTTCTCTCACCCTCTCCCTTTGCTCCTACCATCTCCCCACTCTCTCTTTCTCTCTCAAATAAATAAATCTTTTTTAAAAATGTAGATTTGGGGTGATGATTTCAGAAGGGATGTTTAAGACATGAGAATGGGTGATAGACTGGTCTTCAGGTTGAAAGAAGCAGAAACCTACTCAACCTGCTTTTAAAAAATAAAAGGGGAAGAGAAATCTATTAGAATAAATTACAGTGAAATCCAAGGCACAGAAATCCAAGGCACAGAAATAAATTAGAATAAATTACAGTGAAATCCAAGGCACAGGTGTGTCTGAATTTAAGGATTCAAAAACATCCTCAGGATTCTAAGGGGGAAAAAGTTCTTATTCTGTAAGTTCAAGAAAGAAAAAAGAGATCGTTATTTAGCCCTCATTCCAAGTCATGAATAAGTGACCACACAAAAAGTTCTAAAGCCATCCCTACCCTTCAGTGAGAGTCTCACTTCAGCTCACACCCCACTTCTGAAAATCAGCAACAATTCACTGCACAGTCAGTGCAGCCCTGAAATCCAAGCTTTTCACAACTGTCTACAAGAATAGTGTTTGCTTGGTTCCCAGAGACAGTGCAACGCAGTTCTCCTTGATTGAGCAAGTAATAAGTTCAACACATGCACAGAAAGAGAATGCTGTGTGCCCTTCCTATGATAATTCTGTTTCTCTTTACCCCCCTTTGAACTCAGCTTGCTTCCGTCTGTCTTCACTCACATATGGATTCCAGCCATCTGTCAACAAGTTGTTCCCTGACAGCCCTAGGCTTCCATGGCCCTTAGAGCTCTTGTCCCAGAAACCCTGAGAACATGAGGAAAAGACACAGGGACAATTCTATTTAGCCAAGTTTAGATCACATGCCCAAAACTTAACCAACCATAGTGGCAAAGAGGATAGAGTACTCTCCTTGGCCAAACCCAAGTCAAATGTGCTGGTAGTTATTCTCCATCTGCCATCCCCCAGATCAGTCCTCTATCCTCACCTGTCCTGTTCAGTGCGGCAGATGCTGACTGCAATGACTGCCTCACCCAGATGCCCTTGCCAGCTGGCTCCCAGCTGGGCGTGGCCAGTAGGAGGCACTGGGAGGCATCCATAGAACTGAAGAGAAAGGTTAGGGTATTTCTTCCCTGCTCCCTCCTTGCTTCGGGTTGCAAACTGTCAGCAGATGCATCTCTCTATAGTTAATGCTGAGCACTGATTCTATGAAACTGGAGCTCTCACTGGGTGCTGGTAATAATATTTCTTCCTCTTTCCCCTTCAGACTGAGGGATGAGAGTGGCTTCCTGCTGTCGGTTCTCTTAGCCCTGCCAACACCTCTCCCTTCTTTAAAATCTCCTCAGTCGATCTGTGTGAATGGAATTCTGTTTCTATCAAAGACTGTAACTGACACAGGTGTTCAGCACTAGGATGGAAAGGCTTCATCTCTCCTCAAAGAAAGAAGTACTGAGCAGACAAAAATACACCTCCAATGCTGAGGGGAGCTATCTGAGTGGCAGGAGATGCCAGCTAAGGATAAAGTCCGCATCTAAGGGACTTTAAGAGAAAGGAGACAATCTTATGGGGAAGGAGTGGAATTCAAAGGAGTTATGAGAACTGTGAGAAGGTAACTGTGGAAATACCCAAGAGAGAGATGTAAATTTCAAGAAAGTTGCAAGTGCCATAGTTTAGTGGGATGAGGACTATGAAGAGGTTGCTGGATTTATTGATTAGAAAGTTATTGCTAACATTTGAACAAAGTCTCAGTAGGATGGTGTGGCAATTTTTCAAACATGCCCCCTCCCATTTTTTTACATTTTTCCCATGATAGGTGGTATCTATGCCCCTTTCCCCCGAACCTGGGCTGGCTTATGACTGCTCTGATGAATAGAGTATAACAGAAGAGATACTGTGTGGCTTCTGAAACTAGGTTGAAAAATGTCATGCAAATTGAGGCTGGTTTCCTTGGGGTGCTCACTTTGGGTGAAACCAGACCCCATGTGGAAATCCAACTATGCTGAGGCTGCTGTACTGGAGGGCTATGAGCAGGTGCCCCAGGTGGACAGGCAAGGTGAACCTCCACCCGACAGTCAGCATCTACCACCAGCCACATGGGTCAGTCACTGTGGACATCCAGCCCTATCAAGCCTTCAGATGATGGTAGCCCCAGCAGGTATCTGACTGCAGCTACATTAGAGACCCTAAGCAGGAGCTGCCCACCCAGCCCTTCCCAAATTCTCATTCCACAGAATCATGTGTAGAGTTAAATGGTTGGTGTTTTAAGTTGCTAGGTTTGGGGGGTAATTTGTTACACAGCAATAATGACAAACGGATTTTGGCACTGGAAGTGAAGTACTTTAGGCAGGTGGTATTGGATTTGGGACTGGAGCCACGTGACGTGCAGAGGACTTGAGAGGACCTAGTGAAAGTCTGATGGAACTTAAGGAAGTTGTCAGTGATGGCTTAAAGGAAAATGAGGGAAATGTTATTGGAAACAAAAGGAAAGTGGACCGTTGTAATAAAATGGCAGAAGGTTTAGCGAATTTTCACCTGTGGTAATGTGGAAAATCAAAAACATGTCTGATGAACTGATGAATCTGGCTAAGGAGATTTCCAGGCAGAATGTCAAAAGTGACAACTGGTTTATTTTAACTATGTATCATAAGGTCTAGACAGAGAAAGATGATCTAAAAGAAAAAAAGAAATTATTCCATTTTCAAGCAGAATTTACAGAAAATATAAAAGAACCAGAACTTGCTGGTTCAAAAATAAAACTAGTTCTCACCTCCATATCTCCTACCAGAAGATTTTCAAAGTAAGAAAGGACCTAACAGAGAATATCAAACCCAGGGCACTGACAAGAAAACATCTCAGGGTAAAAATGAGACCAAGTGTATAACTAGAGCACGCTTTGTTAAGACCTCAGAAAGTTTTTAAATGGTGCCTTCATTGACCCTTTAAGATACAATCTATTAAGGATCTTAAGGTTTTGCCTGGCAGACTATCTTTTTTAAATAGAGCTTTTAAGAATCGTAAGGGCAATATCTCACTCAGAAAACTTATAGATAGCCCAAGGTAGAGAGGACTTATCTTGAAGAGATTTGGGGGCATGGCTTTTGTCTAATCCAGTGGATTATAAACTGATACACAGGGCTCTCATGAAGTTTTTTAATTTTTCTAAAAGATTTTTATTTATTTATTTGACAGAGAAAGAGAGAGAGAGCACAATCAGGCGGAACGACAGGCAGAGGGAGAGGGAGAAGCAGACTCTCTGCTGAGCAAGGAGCCCAATGTGGGGCTCGATCCCAGGACCCTGGGATCATGATCGGAGCCAGAGGTAGACACTTAACCAACTGAGCCACCCAGGCGCCCCTCTCATAAAGTTTTTAAAGGAATTGTATCAGCTTTGACTTAAAGGGACAGAGACAGTACAAAATGAAAAGAGGCTTTTACCACAATGAGATATCACCTCACACCAGTCAGAATGGCTAAAACTAACCACTCAGGAAATGACAGATGTTGGCAAGGATGCGGAGAAAGGGGAACCTTCCTACACTGTTGGTGGGAATGCAAGCTGGTGCAGCCACTCTGGAAAACAGTATAGAAGTTCCTCAGAAACTTAAAGAGCTACCCTACAACCCAGCAAGTGCACTATTAAGGGTTTACCCCAAAGATACAATTGTATGGATCTGAAGGGGCACCTGCACCCCAAGGTTTATAACAGCGATGTCCACAATAGCCAAACTATGGAAAGAGCCCAGATGTCCATCAACAGATGAATGGATAAAGAAGATGTGGTATATATACAATGGAATATTACTCAGCCATCAAAAAATGAAATCTTGCCATTTGTAATGACATGGATGGAACTGGAGGGTATTATGCTAAGTGAAATAAGTCTGTCAGAGAAAGACAATTATATTATCTCACTCATATGTGGAATTTAAGAATCAAAACAGAGGATTATAGGGGAAGAGAGGAAAAAATAAAACAAGATGAAATCAGAGAGGGAGACAACCTTAAAAGACTCTTAATCATAGGAAACAAACAGGTTGCTGGAGGGGAAGGGGGTGGGGGATGGAGTAACTGGGTAATGGAAATTAAGAAGGGCATGTGATGTAATGAGCATTGGGTATTAAATAAGACTGATGAATCACTGACCTCTACCTCTGAAACTAATAATACATTATATGTTAATTAACTGGATTTAAATTTAAAAAAAAAAAGAAAAGAGGCTTTTAGACATCCCCTCCACAAACTTTTTGGTCATTCTTTTTTTAGATAGGGAACGGGGGAGGGGCAGAGGGAGAGAGAATCTTAAGCAGGCTCCACACGCAGCACAGAGCCCAACACAGGGCTCAATCTCACAGCCCTAAAATCATGACCTGAGCTGAAATCAAGAATCAGACGCTTACTTAGCCAACTAAGCCACGCAAGTGCCCCAAACATGGGCCATTTTTTAATGGAAAAAGGAACAATGACTTAGAGCAAGGAACCAGGAATCCAAAAAGCCAGCCAAAGCCACAGGAATAACTTCCAGAAAGTAGGATTGAGCTCTAATTAGGGGACTAAAAACATGTACCCAGATGGATTTCAGAATGGCTACATCCCAGTGACTAATGTGTGACTCCCATTCTCCTTTGTTTCTATTTTTTATTTAGCCCAGTGACTAATGTGTGACTCCCATTTTCCTTTGTTCCCATTTTTTTTTTTTTTAGAGAGAGAGAGAGAGCAAGAGAGTGTGAGCAGGGCAGAGGGACAGAGAAGAGAAAGAATCCTAAGCAGGCTCCACGCTCAGAGTGGTGCCCCACACAGGGCCCAATCTCACAACCTTGAGATCATGACCTGAGCCAAATCAAGAGTTCGATGCCTGACTGACTGAGCCACCCAGGCACCCTCCTCCATCATTTTTTTTTTTCCTGATAGTAGTATCTATACAGTTATCCCACACTTGACACTTCAGGTGAATGGGAAGCAAATCACAGATCTTCAGATTGAGAGGAACTATACTCAAGGAACCTCATTCAAAAAGCCTCTTCTGCTTGGGGTCCTGATTTCAATGACAAGCTCCTGACACAGACCCTGATGCTATAATGGGAGAGAATGAGTATTTTGCATGTAGGGAAAATGTAAATAATCTATGACCAGAAGGTGAACTGTGGCAGTTTTAAAACATGGTCCCAAAATTCTTCGACACTCTTCTCATTGAGAAGTGGAGCCTATGTCCCCTCCCCTTGGATCTGGGCAGGCTGATGATGCTTTAGGCAGTACAGGACACTGTAAGTGATGCTGTGGGACTTCTGGTGCTACAGGGAAAGGCCATGTAGCATCTGCCTGGACCTCTGGCAACACTCACTCTGGGGGAAGCTGGCTACCATGACTATCCTGAGCCTGCCATTCTGGAAAGACCGTATGAAGTATTCCAGTAGACAGATCCAGCTGAGCTTTCAGACAACAGCCAGCAGCAACTGCTGGCCATGTGAGTGAGCCGTTCTGGATGCCAGCCCAATCGAGCCTTCAGCCCTAGCCAACACTTGCCTGCAACTGTGAAAGACCCAGGGAAGAACTGCACAGCCAAGCCCTCCTCAAACTGCTGACTCACAAAATTGTGAACAAAATAAAATGATGGTTGTTTTAAGCCACTCTGTTTGGGGTACTTTCCGTGCAGCAGGAGTACTGGAACAAATGGGACAGTGCAAAGCAGATTACACAAGGGTAGGAACTGATGAATGGTGACAATACTGAGGCACCTTGAGAAATTTAGCAGGCAAGGAGACAAAGACTACGATATAGTGATGTGGGGGCAAGCTGACTTCAGGGAAGTTTCTTCATGGGATGGAAGAGTGAAGCCAACGGAGAGAAAGAGCATGAAGATGCAAAACCCATCCTCAGAGAGGCTTGGCATGACAAGGTCAGATGGACAGAGCCTTGGGCGGAAGGCAGCACAGTTTCTGCTCGGACACTCCAGGGATGGAGGGGAGGATATGTTTGTCTGTGAAGAGGACTGAGAACACTGCCATCAAATGAAGAAAGGAAATTACTTCCTTAAAAATCAAACCTGGCGGGCACCTGCATGGCTCAGTGGGTTAAGAGTCTGCCTTCGGCTCAGGTCATGATCCTAGGGTCCTGGGATCAAGTCCCTCATTGGGCTCCCTGCTCAGCGGGGAGCTTGCTTCTCCCTCTGCCTCTGCCTGCCACTCCCCCTGCTTGTGCTCTCTCCCTCTCTCGTGTCTCTCTGTCAAATAAAACAATAAAATCCTAAATAAAAAAAATCAAACCTAGGACCTTAGGTCAAGATGGACAGTAGGATCAAAACAAACACAAACAAACAAAAACCCTCTGCTCCAAACACCTAACAATATGCATAAGATATAAGAAGAAACAAATTAAAGTCATAGCTGAGCTCAAAATCAAGACAAACATTTCTTTTCAGCAGGTTTCCAAGTAACATGTAGAAATGGGGGAGTAGTTAAATAAAGACCATTGAAATTCTGTTTAAGAAAAATCCAGTCCCCCAAATCCTCTCCTCCTGGGTTTGACTTACAAAACAGTGAAGGGGACTGAAGCTGCTGAAGCTGCAGGGCTCCAGGTCTGGAAGCAGAGGAGACAGCATGTAAGGGTCTCAGAACTGTGCATAGTAAGGGCTTGAAGTGTTGTACATGAGAGGAGGGGCTGGAGCGAGCACCACTGCTTAAAAGTAGGTGTGGGATAGACCCCACTCTGCTGCCAATGCCACCTGAGATTACACTGTTGATGGAGAATTACAGGCTTCGAAGAGGAGGGACCCAGCCCTGGTGGCCAGCAGCTGAACCACTCACTGGATCACTGTGCAAGGCACTATGTACCTGCCTCTGGATTGAGGGCTAGAGGATCAGAGAGTGGTGTTCACAAAACTTCGGCTGGGAGCGCTCTTCCAGCCAGTTACTGCTGTGTAACGATACACTTGAGCTGCAGTAGCTTAAAACAATACCAATAGATACTTGCTCTTCATGAATCTGTAATTTGGCAGTGTTCATTGGGGACGTCTGGTGGGGGGGTGTCAGCTGAAGTAGCCCATCTGGGGCTAAAGGACCCACTTCCAAAAAGGCTCATTTACAAGGCTGGCAATTTGTCCCTAATTATTTGGTCCTTTCCATGTTGGCCTCTTGTTGGAGTGGCTTCCTCACAGCATAGTGGCTGGGTTCTGAAATCAACTATCCTAAGAAATAAGAGCAAAAAGAAACAAAAATCCTTGTATTCCAAGTGGGTCTGAAAAATGAAAATCAGAATGCATAAAGAATGAAAAGACTAAGCCAACAGCCAAGAGTTTAAGGTTCAAGGTAAAGATGGAGCTGGGACATAACCACCACATTTCCTTCCTCCTGAAGATCATTCAACTAATATTTTAAGAACAAATACATCCAAAAGGATGAAGACACTGAGAAAAGAAGAGCAAAATGTCAGAATTTTTAAAGCAGAGAAATAAAGAATTCAGAGACTTCAAAAATAAAACTGAGTCCTGAGCCAATAGAGGGGAAACCCCAAAAGCAGCATGATTTATACTTGACGTTTCAAAAGATCTCAGGAATTGGCTGCATCAGTAACCTGTGAAAGTGGGAGTGAACATGGGGGAGTACTTCATGTTTTTTTTTAATGTAAGAGTCACAGTTTATTTATTTGTTTGTTTGTCTGCTTGCTTGTTTTTAAACTTAGCTCTACAGGGGCGCCTGTGTGGCTCAGTCAATTAAGTGTCCAACTCTTGGTTTTGGCTCAGGTCATGATCTCAGGATTGTGAGATTGAGCCCCACATCAGGCTCTGCGCTCAGTGTAGAGTCTGCTTGAGCTTCTCTCCTTCTCCCTCTGCCCCTCCCCCTGCTTGCTCTCTCTTTCAAATAAATAAATAAAACCTTAAAAAAAAAAAGTAAACTCTACACCCAATGTGGGGCTTGAATACACAACCCCAAGATTGAGAGTCACATGTTCTATCTACTTAGCCAGGCAGGTGCCCCATGGGGGAGTATTTTAAATACAGTGGATTGTTTGGAAATCTGTTAAAAAAGAAATCAGGCACTAAAATCCTCTCCCTCACTCTACAAAGCTATTAAACTACCTGTCCCACATCCCAGTCAAAAACTTGAGGTTTATTCTCTGGAGAGAATAAAGCAGACTGTCTTTAACTGAAGGACATTAGGCAAAGTGGAGGGTGGGGCTACTATATTAAAAATAGGTAGATTAAATAAATAAGTGCACATTGGATCCTGAGATCCTGGGAGGAGATTGGAAGACTCTTCTCTGGAGAATATGCCCAGAGCAAGAAGAAACATCTACTGATATTGACATCAAATATTCTACAAATAAGTGGACCAGCCAGATCACCCTATGGTCAACAATGGTAAACACACCCCACGTAAGTGCTTGAAATTTCCCATCACTATTAGTTTTTTTTTTTTTTTTTTATTTATTTGAGAGAGAGAATGAGATAGAGCATGAGAGGGGGAGGGTCAGAGGGAGAAGCAGACTCCCCGCCGAGCAGGGAGCCCGATGCGGGACTCGATCCCGGTACTCCAGGATCATGATCCGAGCCGAAGGCAGTCGCCCAACCAACTGAGCCACCCAGGCGCCCCCCATCACTATTAGTTTTTCACCCTTCAATAGGGGTAGACAACCAAGGATTGCCTGTCACTGGAGGAAATCTTTGAACCGGAAAATACAGAGACCAAAAATTAAAAAAAACCAAACAAACCAGGAATGTAAATTGGTACAGCCACTGTGGAAAACAGTATGGAAGCTCCTCAAAAAATTAAAAATAGAAATATCATATGATCTAGTAATTCCACTACTGGATATTTACCCAAAGAAAAGGAAAACAGTTGTTCAAAAATATATATATACACCCCTATGTTTATTGCAGCATTACTTACAATAGCCAAGATAAGCAAGCAGCCCAAGTGTCCATCCATAGATAGATAGATAAGGAAGAGGTGGTATATATAAGCAATGGAATATTATTTAGCCATAAAAAAGAATGCGATCTTGCCATTTGCAACAACATGGGGGGACTTAGAGGGTATTATGTATGCTAAGTGAAATAAGTCAGTTAGAGAAAGACAAATACCAAATGATTTCACTTACATGTGTAACCTAAAAAACAAAACAAACAAAAAGCAGAAATAGACCCATAAATACAGAACACAAACTGATGGTTGCCAGAGGAGTTGGGCAAAATGGGTGAAGGAGAGTCGGAGATACAGGCCTCCACTTATGGAAAGAATAAGTCAGAGGGATAAAAGGTACAGGATAGAAAATATAGTCAGTGGTATCGTAATAGCATTGTATGGTGACAGATGGTAATTATACTTGTAGTGAGCACAGCATCGCGTATAGAGTTGTTGTATGTTGTACACCTGAAACTAATGTAACTTTGTATGTCAACTATACTTAAATATAAATAAATACATAGGAAAAAGTAAGAAACAGGTAACAATCAACTTAGAGGAAATAGTTTGTGCAAGGAGAGAAGTTTTGAAAATTAACAGGAATATCCTTAGAGAGACAAGAAAAGATACTGCACCCACAAAACAACAACAGAATGTTATTTCTAATGGAAAATTCAGAGAAAAATAAGAACTATTAAAAATTTTCTAGGGGTGCCTGGCTGTCTCAGTCAATGGAGTATGCGGCTCTTGATTTCAGGGTTGTAGGTTTAAGCCCCATGTTGGGTGTAGAGATTACTTAAAAATAAAATCTTAAAAAAATTCTAAATATGACAGCAGAAATGAAAATCCCAGAAAAATAAATGATATAAAATTGGGAAAATCTCCCCCCAAAAATAGACCAAGAAAATAAAATATTCAGAAATAAGGCCAAAAAAACTGTAATTAGTATACTAGTCTAGGAGGTACCATATCTTAATAATGGACTTTCAAGGGTGGGGAGGGATGGTGGGGAAATACTCAGCAATGAAATAATTTAAGAAAATTTCCCATGACTAAAGGACATGAGTTTCTTGATTGAAAATGCTTGCTAATGCCATATGAAAACAGATCCACACCAAACCACAGTATTGAAAACTTTCAGAACAGTAGGGACAAGATGAAGATTTCACAAAGAAAAATAAATATATCAAACATAAAAGATCAGAAATCAGAATGGCTTTGGATTTCTCAAATACTGATTGGAAGCAATGAAGCAATGCTTTCAGATTCTGAAATTTTCTCCCAACTGAGATAATTATACCCAGTCAAATTATCAATAAAGCATGGAGGTAGACTAATGTCACTTCAGAATGTTGTCTTGGCCAGCTTTTGCTGCATAATGAACAACCACAAGCTCTTGCATACATGATATGCATTTTTTAGGTGAGGGAGGCGGATGAGCAGAGAGGCAGAGGGAAAGGGAGAGAGAGACACCAGGCTCAATCTCACAACCCTGAGATCATTACCTGAGCTGAAATCAAGAGTGGGACACTTAACCAACTGAGCCACCCAGGCACCCCCACAATATGCATTTTTATTTTTCACGTGTCTATGGATTAGCAGAGATGACTCTCTTCCAGGCTCCGAGTCTGCAGGTGACCTGGTGAGGCACCAATCCATGTGTAAAAACCGAATATTAATCTAAGCAAAATTACAATATAACTGTATTTGGAGAATAAGGGATGGAAAGGTGAATATGTGTAGTGGGGCAGGAGAGGAAGGAAAGCTTAATCCTTCCTCTGGAGATGGGGTAGCATAGTAGTTAAGGGCATGAAATGTAGAGCCAAATCATGTGGATTTGAATCCCAACTCAGTCATTTCTGACATGTAGGACCTTGGGCCAAGTTACTGAATCTTTCTGTGCTTCAGTCTCCTCATCTGTAAGACAGTATTAATAATAATACCCACTTCTCAGTGATTATGACCATTAAAGAAATTAATATATGGGAGTACCTAGAAAAGTGCCTGGCACATACTAAGTGCTATATGAGTGATTGCCATGATTTATCATGATGGAGAACGAATAGAAAATGCCAATGCTGAAAAGATAACCAAGAAGGAACCATTCCATTATAGTATTTATAGACATGGATGTAAATACCAAAATAATTAGCTAAGAAGTGAAAATGGCTGCCTCTGTGGAAAGGTGGAAAAAAGGAAGGACTAGGGGCTGCTGTTTTTCAACAAAACTAGAGAAATGGTTGATTCTTATGTACATTATAACTTTGAGAAAGATAAAAAATAAAAATAAAGAAAGATGAAATGTGAGATGCCAAGCCATGCATGAGGAAAACAACCTTTATACTTCTTTGACGGTAGAAGGGCAAAATGGTTCTATGATGTTAGAAATGGAAGGTGAACACCAAAATATTGAGTTCCTGCAGCACACCAAAGGTGTCTATAGAAGAAAAAACTTGCTAATTTTCTCCTAACCCAAGAAACAATAATGTGTTTATAATTGGAAAAAAACAGTTGAGTTTGGGAGCTTAAAGACAACTTATTTTTAATTTCCTCCTTTTTCAGGATGCCTATCTGGCTCAGTTGGTGGAGCATGCGACTCTTGATCTCGGGATTGTGAGTTCAAGCCCCAGGTTGGGTGTAGAGATTGCTTAAAAATAAAATCTTTAAAAAAAATAAAAATAAAATGTCCTCCCTTTTCAATAGTGCCATTCTCCTACAACTTTTACTTTCTTAGTAGTTTTGTTCTTACCAATAAAAATAAACAAATGGGCAAACAATCAATCAATCCCTAAAACATTTGTTTAAAAAAAAAAGCAGCCTGGGTGGCTCAGTCGTTAGGTGTCTGCCTTTGGCTCAGGTCATGATCCCAGGGTCCTGGGATCGAGCCCTGCATCGGGCTCCCTGCTCGGCAGGAAGACTGCTTCTCCCTCTCCACTCCCCCTGCTTGTGTTCCCTCTCTCACTGTCTCTCTCTCTCTGTCAAAAAATAAATAAAATCTTAAAAAAAAAAAAAAAAGCAGCCTACAAAGTCAAGATTTGAAATCATTCCATATAAAAGTAATATTATAGAATAGTAGTCTGACAAAAACATATAAATATGTATAGGATTTTTAAAGTGGGAACTGAAGGTATAATTTCAATTGAAAATGAAAAAATATAAAACAAAAACAAGTAGAAATAAAACCAAAGTGGGTCTGTTTTTAAATGGAATATTAGAAATCTTAAAAATAAAAAACACAACCATTAAAATAAAATATGCAACAGATGGAATAAACTCTAGACCCAACACAAAGATAAAATCAGTGAACTGAAAACAGAGTAGTGAGAAATTAACTCAGAATGCAGTACAGAGAGTCAATACAAAAATTAATGAGAACTAAAGAGGCTAAGAGATAAGATTGAGAGATTCAAAGAAACGTCTCAGAGAACGAGTTCCAAAATAAAAGAATAAAGGACGTGAGTGACAAAGAAGAAACATTTAAAGAAGTAATGTGGATAATTTTTCAGAATTGAGGAAACATGTTCTCATGCACGTTGGATATACCAAGCAGGAAAAATAAAACAATAAATTCCACACAGAGAAACATTATAGTGAAACAAGAACATTAAGGATGAAGAGACAACTGTAAAAGCCGTGATAGGAAAAAAGATACATTATCTACCAAGGAATTTCAACAGATTTCTTATCAGAACAGTACATACTACAAGGTAATGAGGTAAGACCTTTGAAAGTGCTGAGAGAAATGACTGTAGGTACTCCCAATATCTATGGAGGAGTAAACCAAGACAGTGCTAGGCTCAGTAAATCTCTCAAGATTCTATCGGTGGAATTCAAACCCAGACAGTCTCAGCTTCACCATCACATTCTTAGCTATGAACCTACCGTGCATTTATAGGCTATAGGGGAAACTTACAAAATAAAAGAATTCACCAAGCAACAGCTAGGCCAAATATTTAACAGGAAAAAGAGTAAATTATGCTATAGCCACACAACAGAACAGTAAACAGCAATTACAATTAATAAATTACAATTAATAAATTGTATCTACACAATTACAATTACAATTAATAAATTGTATCTACACTTATCAACAGGGATGTACCTCAAAAATAAAATGTACCATCAACCAGGAATGTGTACCTAGACCTCCGAATCCTTCAACTACAGAATTAAAAGACTGATAAGAAGCATTAAAGGTGAGGTTAAATACTTTTCTTCTAAAAAGTTTCCTCCTGGAAAATTTACCTGTCACATCTTTTTCAACAACTTTGAGATCTGAATGAGAGAAAGAAATACCAGTCTGTTTGGACCAAGAATTTTTAAGGCATCTGAAAGTCTGAAGGAGCTAGCAATCTGATCCCACTTGTAGAGGAGATAGGAACAAGTGAAGCTCACAGTAAATTCAAAATCCAGATGATCCTGTTTATAATTGATCTCTTCTCAGCCTTTTGGCTAGAATCACTTATATAAAATTAGTGATTAATCCCCATTGATTTTTCTGCTGACATTTGAGAGACACGCAACAAGATCATCTTACAGTTGTCACAAGCAAGGACAGGTGGAAATTGAGAGCCAATTCAAGTTTATTCTTAAGGAGTTATATTAGGAAGCTAAAAATGTCTGACAACAACCATCAGTAAGATGACCTCACATTGGGATGCCTGGGTGGTTCAGTCGGTTAAGCGTCTAGATTTGGCTCAGGTCATGATCCCAAGGTCCTGGAATCAAGCCCCAACAGGGAGCCTGTTTCTCCCTCTGCCTGCAGCTCCCCCTGCTTGTTCTCTCTCTCTGACAAGTAAATAAAGGCTTTTTTTTTTTAAGATTTTATTTTTTTAATTTATTTGTGAGAGAGACAGAGAGAGCACACAAAAGGTCAAGGGACAGAGAGAGAAGCAGACTCCCCGCTGAGCAGAGAGCCAGATGCAGGGCTCGATCCCAGGACCCTGAGATCATGACCTGAGCCTATGGCAGCCACTTAACCAACTGAGCCACCCAGGCACCCCAATAAATAAAGTCTTAAAAAAAAAAGACCTCACATTGTGAGACAATCCTCAGAATCTCAAATATGGTTACTTGTTTAAATGAAGAATATTGCTGTGATATCCCCAGGTGGCCTGAAGTCAGGCAACAAATGTTAAATATGGTAGCTTTCCCACAACTATTTAATGACTAGATAAATAAATACTACTCTTGAATTCAAAAAGGGAATCTTATGTTTGGATTGCTTAGGCTATTTTATTAACCACCTCCGAACTGGTCTCCCTGTCTGGAGCCTTGGTTCCTTAACGTCCATGTTGAATACCAGGGCTAAAATGACACATCTCCTCCTGGCACCACACACGGCAAATAATGTCCGTCTTCTCAGCTATAGTGAAATTTTGGTCACGGCCGGGTCTGTGTTACCCATCTTCAGGGCTCTGATGCTTATGCTTGGCTATCCGCGAGTTCAAAAAGTGTTTGCTAAATAAACAAAACTCAGAAAGAACCGGTTATAATGCACTACTACAGAATGCTAGTAGGTGGCGCCATGTTTTCTTTCTGAGCTGAAGGAAAAAAACCTCTGGATACTTGAGGAGAGAAACTCAAGAGCACAGGAGTATTTAGACTACAAAAGCAACCTTACTCATTGGTACACTCACGGGTACCTGGGAAAAGATACACCTGTGCAGGTGTATTACCCAAAGAGCCCCTATGAGAACTAGCTGTTAATAAAAAGTCCCTTTCTGGGAAGTCCCTCCGCAAGTTTTTAAAAGGACGCAGTTTAATTTATGCCGTTATGTGGGATCAGTAACTCTTTCCATGGTTAATTTTAGAAAAGTGAACTTTCCCTTTATAAAAAGTTATGTCTAAATTGCCACCTAGTGAAATTAAAAGAAAACTCTGCACAGACCTTAAGTAATCTGAGCATGAAAATTCCTTATACTCTAATGTAAGAAAAACTCATATAATTTTCTAAACTAAAGAACCTAAGTAGGAGTGATTTAGAAGTATTTTCAGATACATGAAAGTTTTAAAATTTGGTTTTGGTGCCAAGAAGATATCTCTCTACACTGATATGTAAATTCTCTATATTTCCTGGAAAAATCTAAAGCCTGGATAATTAATGAATTACTCAACTCATATGTACCCAGGGATTAAGTGTTATGTGAACCAGTTTTTAAATCCCTTCCGGAAAGAGAGAATTCTAAATGTTTAAAAAATTGTTGGTGGGCTTAGCAGCCAGGGAACAATTCAATTTAACAAACATTTATTCAATGCCCCCTACCAGGCACACGGTTAGCTATTAAGCAACCTCTGTTAAGATATAATTAGTTTTATTTTTTAGCTATAAAAATGCTTGTGCAGCATTGGAATATTAAGAAATGAACATAAGAGTACCCATAATACAACACCTGATATATAACTGCTATTAACATTGTGGTGTCCTTTAATCTGAATCTCTTCCCTAGAGTTTTTTTAAAACCTGTATTTTCAAACTTCGTTACATACAACATTTTTCCACCCAGCATTTTAACAAAATTATTTCTCACGTTACTGAAAAAGCTTTCTAAACAAAATTTTAATCTCACATAAGAATATACAGATTTTTAAGCCTTTGCTACCTACTGTCAAATTGATCTACAGAAAGGTTGCATCAATTCACACACCCACCAATAAAATATTAAAATGCTCACCTCTATACATCTTCACTATTGGATATTAAGATTCCCTTAAATGTTTGCCAAAATGATGTGCAAGGCTTATTATCTCGAGTTTTTCTCCATTTTCTATCTTACAAGAGAGTTAACATTTTTCATATGCTTAATGACAGCCTATGTTACTCCTTTTATACATTTCCTATTCAATTTTTAAACTTAGTTTTCAATTGACATGAAAATTAAATATGAAAAAGGAATTTGTCCTTACTGATGTGTTAGAACTCTTGGTATCTCAGGGCATTAATTCTTCTTTTTTTTTTTTTAAGATTTTATTTATTTATTTGAGAGAGAGAGACTGAGAGAGAGAGCACATGAGAGGGGGGAGGGTCGGGAGGGTCAGAGGGAGAAGCAGGGAGCCCGATGCGGGACTCGATCCAGGGACTCCAGGATCATGACCTGAGCCGAATGCAGTCGCTTAACCAACTGAGCCCCCCAGGCGCCCATAAGGGCATTAATTCTTTATTTGTCTCATGTCCTGAGATTTTTTAGTTTTCAGTATACAGAAGCTTTTGATTTTTATATAGTCAGTTATTTTCTTTATGGTTTCTACTTGTGCTTAGGAAAGAATTCCCCATTTTAATACTATATTCAACTATATTTTCTTCCAGTTTAATATTACTTCTTTTAAGATCTTTAATACATCTGAAATTTATTTGGCACAAGGAATGAGAGGGTATCTATTTTTATTTTCTTAACAAATGCTTACCCACTTAATACAACACCATTTATTAAATAGTCATCCCCCACAGGGGTGCCTGGCTGGCTCAGTTGGTTAAGTGTCAGACTTTTGAGTTTGGCTCAGGTCATGATCTCAGGATGGTGGAATGAGTCCCATGTCCCATTCCCTGCTGGGCGTGGAGCCTGCTTGGGATTCTCTCCCTCCCTCTACTCCTCCCCCGCCCCCTCATGCTCTCTCTCTCTCTATCAAAAATAAAAAAGTCATCCCCCACAGAAATAATAAAGTGCCACCTTCATCATATAGTAAATTCTAATATAGACTTTGCTCCATATCTGAATATCTCTTTTATTCCACTTATCTGTTCACTTATTTTGACCCTGGAATCCATACTGTTTGATTATAAATACATTACGTATTTTAACTTCTACTAGGACAAGTTTCTCCTGATTACATTCTTTTTTTTCCCCAAAACTTTAAAAATACTCTCATACATTTATTCATCTAGATAAACGTTAGAAACATTCAGTCATGTTTTTTAAAAAGGATCCCACTGGAATCTTTAATTAAGGATCATTATATGTACCTATTAACTTAGAGAAAACTGGCAGCTTTATAATATTGAGTCTTCTCAGCCAGAAATTTTATTCAATCTTCTTTTAAGTCCTTTGACATCTAAGACTTTTGTAGTTTCCTTCATGTGGGTGCTGCATATAGCCTGTAAAATTCAACCTTAGATTTTTTGTCATCATATATCATATTTTTTTCCATTACATTTCTAATCATTTTTTGTTGGTAATGACACTCTGGGCAGAAGTTTCTTCTGTATTTTCTTTTTTTTTTTTTTTAAGATTTATTTTATTTATTGGAGAAAGAGAGAGCACAGGAGGAGGGGCAGAGGGAGAGGGAGAGAGCATCTCAAGCAGGCTGGATCTCATGACCCCGAGATCAAGACCTGAGTGGAAACCAACGGCTGGACCCTCAACAAACTGTGCCACTGTGGTGCCCCTCCTCTGTATTTTCAAATTGTCTCTTTAGCATAGACCCCAAGAAATGGGATAATTTTAAGACCATAGATACATTGAAGAACTCTTGCCAAATTGCTGTAAAATTTTCACACCACAATTAAAATATTTAAAAGTACCTATTTCATACCACTCTGAACTATTCAGTATTATTTTTGTAAATCAAGAATTAATTTAAAGGAAATGGTATATCCCTTATTTTAATTTACATTTTTTACAACTTGTGAAAATGAACATTTTCACGTAAGTTTCATCTATTTTGCAGTCTTATGCATAAAAGACATTACCATGGATATGGATTATATTTGTCAACAAAAAAGCCATTGGTTGAGCCAAACAGAGTTTATCTAGTCTAGTAATGAACTAAATGGAGATGTGCCTGCTTACAGAAATAATTGGGGTACTACTGGAATTTGGTGGGTGGGTTCCAGGGAAGCTAGACGTCTCATGATTCATGGGGCAGTCCTGTATAATAATGAATGTCACACTGAACATTGTTATAAGTAAAAAACTTGTTTATAATTTTCTCTGTTTAGACACTTATTCTGTTTTACCCACACATTTTTGCATCATTTTGATATACACTGAAATTTCTAGGCATGCAACTATAATGTAAATCAAGACAAAATTATACTCTGATTTGTTTGACTATTAACAACAATTGTTCAACCATTTGAAAATTATGTCACTAATGGCAACATATTTATGTTATTGACGTTGCCAGTACAACACATTATTATCAGTTTTTGTAGCTGCCCCATTCACAATGATTCTAAGAACAGGGCAAAATCTGACTAAATAATTGAATCTTCTAGTATAGTCATGCTCAAACATTTACATATAAAAATACATGTCAGTTTATAACAAATTATTTACTTTTTATACTTTTTATTTATCCTATGTATCAAAACTTAGAGAAATATATTTTAATGCTATTATTGTTAAAATAATATATAAGTAGGTTATACTCTCTATATGTTTAATTGCAAGATAGTAAAGTAAGAATTGCAAAGCACTGGCATAAAAAGTGGGTCTTGACAGGCTAAAATATTAACACCATAGGACCAAATTTATGCCAAGAAATCCAAAAATTGGTCAATATTAGAAAACATTCTAATATAATTCACAATAATAATAGATCCAAGGAGAAAAATCATATGATTATCTTGATAAATGTTGAAAAGTCTTTGATAAAATTCAATACTCATCCCTAAAAATTCTTGAGAAAATAGAAGTGGAGTAATACTTCCTTAACATTCTCTATTACACCATGTCACTTTATTTTCTATTATTTGGATGCTTTGACACCTGGGCCTTGCTGATCTCAGAGGGATGACCCCTCCCAGGGTTAGCCAATTCCTAGAGACAATATACAACTCACCTATGAGACCACTTCCTTTACTGGGCTCCAACATTCCAGACCACTATCTACCCGCCCTAATTACCCCAGAGTCAAGTAAGAGATAACTAGGGATAGGCCCTAGGCCCAAGGGCCTGCTGAAATTATTCAAGCTAGGCATTGTAAGCCTACTTACCTTGCCTCACCCTTCCTGTTCATGGAAACCACAATAAAGGTTCCTGACCACATTTTCCCCTTCTCCCTCTGCCTCCTGGCTGACCGTGGTGCTTCCCCATGTGGTCTCCCATGGTGTGGCATGTCCCTTCTTTGGGGGATCCAGGTATAACAAGTTATCTTTTTAATGAAAGTCATTTCCTGATCTGTTGGCCTTGCCATACTTAAATAATAATAAAACCCATATTTTAGAACACAAAACAAAATACATAAAATTCAGCCCTAAAGCCAGCTTCTTTTTTAATGGAGAAATGCAGGAGCTATTCCCATTAAAGTCAGAAACAAGGCAAGATATCCATTATCTCCACAACTATTTAACATCCTTCTGGGGATACTAGTACAATCTGACTAAAGAAAACAAAGGCATAAGGGGAAAAAAAAAATGAAAATAAAACAACCTCTAATTGCAGATGACAGAATAGCATATCTAGAAAATGCTAGAAAATCAATAATAAAGCAGTTCAAACAATAAAAATTTCATAAGATGGCAGGATATAAAATTAATCTGCAAAAATCAATAGCACTGACTTCCAGTTTCTGGACTGACAGGCAAAGAGCTTGGAACTCATCACTCCCAACCTCACAAGGTGGGGTGGGGGAAGCTAAACAAACTGAAAATCAACACTTTTTATTTTTTTAAGACTTTATTTATTTATTTATTTGACAGAGAGAGAGAGAGAGAGACAGCGTGAGAGGGAACACAAGCAGGGGGAGTGGGAGAGGGAGAAGCAGGCTTCCTGCTGAGCAGGGAGCCCGACGTGGGGCTCGATCCCAGGACACTGGGATCATGACCTGAGCCGAAGGCAGATGCTTAACCAACTGAGCCACCCAGGCGCCCCTCAACACTATTTTTAGATCCATCAAAGAATTGAGATCATAGGGCATACTGACACTCTGGAAACTGGAGAGACAGACAGGCAGACACAGAAAATCACAGTGTACAGGAAGCAGAAGCTGCACCTGGAGCCTGGTAGGAACACCTGAGGGTAAATGACTAATTTCTAGAGGTTAGCTTGAGAGATAAAAAATCCTGAAAGCCCAGTCTTAGAGGCACCCCACACTTCCCTGAGTTTTACCTCCAGGAGTTCTGCCAGGTCCTCAGGGAGAAGGGGAAAGGTAACCAGAAATAAGCCCAGAGCACTCTGTTCTCCCTAACAATGGCCTGCCCTCAAAAGAAAATATTTTACCAGAGCCTAACCCCTATAGGTTTCACCAGAGCCTAACAGATCTGGGCAGGGGGAAATACCCACTGCAGCCCCCTCTAGTTTTCCTCACCTAACTGGTGTAGGAGGGTGGAGCAGGTGGCTGAGAAGCACTTGTGAATGTCACGACCAGAGCTCACTAAAAGACTGAGACCTAATGAAAGGACTGTATAATATTTCTCCTCCTCCCATGCTTTACCCACAGCAGTAGGGCTCCTGGAGATTACAGGAAAGAAATGCAAACTTCAGACCCTATTTAAGGATGAGCCTCTAGGGAAACCCAAAGACAACAAAGGGGACAAAAACAAGGACATTAAAAGACATTTTCAGCCTTGGAAACCCCAGCTACAGCAAAGGGTAAACACAACCTAACTCCTGGCAAGATTAACATGAAAACTCACTTTCAAAGCCTATTTACCTCAGTCTCTTTTACCCAATACATCATGTCTGTCTTTCAACTAAAAATTACAAAGTGTGCCAAAGGCAAAAAATACAGTTTGAAAAGACAAGACAAGCATCAGAACCAGACTTAGATATAGCAGAGACTTTTAGCATTGTCAGGCCCGGAGTTTAAAATAACTATGATTAATAGGCTAAGCATTCTAATTGAAAAAGTAGGCAATATGCAAGAACAGATGGATGGTGTAAGCAGAGAGGTAGAAATTCTTAGAAAGAATGGAAAGGAAATGTTAGAGATCAAATACACATAACATAAGTGAAGAATGCCTTCAATGAGCTTTTTAGTAGACTGGAGGTGGCCAAGGAAAGATTTGGTGAACCTGAAGATAGATAAAAAAGAATATGGAAGATCTCTATGAACACATGGCATGATTTCCAGGAAATAAAAAGTGAAAAAAAGAGAATAAGACATAGATCATATGCTATCTTTTGTGTAAGAAAGAAGGGGCAATGAGAAAATACACATAATCTGCTTATCATTACAAGAAAAAAACACAGAACCAGAAAACCACGAAGCTGGTTACTAGAGGTAGGAGAAAGAGTGTGGAAGGGATACAGGAGATAATGACAATTCTCTGAATATAATATTTTGTGTAGTTTTGACTTTTGAGAGCATGTTAATAGTCTAAATCTTAAAGAT
Organism: Leptonychotes weddellii; assembly: GCF_054177405.1. Classification (NCBI taxonomy): domain Eukaryota; kingdom Metazoa; phylum Chordata; class Mammalia; order Carnivora; family Phocidae; genus Leptonychotes; species Leptonychotes weddellii. The sequence goes on along the minus strand of NC_138371.1, from coordinate 109,000,581 downwards.
GAAATTAAAGCAATATGAATTTATTTATTTTTTTTTTATTTATTTTTAAGATTTTATTTATTTATTTGACAGAGAGAGACAGCGAGAGAGGGAACACAAGTAGGGGAGTGGGAGAGGGAGAAGCAGGCTTCCCGCCGAGCAGGGAGCCCGATGCGGGGCTCGATCCCAGGACCCTGGGATCATGACCCGAGCTGAAGGCAGACGCTTAACGACTGAGCCACCCAGGCGCCCCAGCAATATGAATTTATTATTCAAAAATAAAATTAGGGGCGCCTGGGTGGCTCAGTCATTAAGGGTCTGCCTTTGGCTCGGGTCGTGATCCCGGGGTCCTGGGATCGAACCCCCTCATCGGGCTCCCTGCTCAGTGGGGGAGTCTGCTTCTCCCTCTGCCTCTCCCCCTGCTTGTGTTCCTTCTCTCGTTGTCTCTCTCTCTGTATAATAAATAAATAAATCTTTAAAAAATAAATAAATAAAATTAAATCAGTAAGAATGCCTCTTTTCAGGAACACAAAAAGCTAATGGTGAAGTCAAACAAATAAAATGAACTTTATTGTATGTCAAATGGGTATCATAACAACCTAAGTGGGGGAGGTTGGAGGACTAATCCGAGTAACTATCTATGCTTATTTTGCAACAGGGTGAGTGTGGGGGGCGGGGAGGAAGATAAAAGTTTATAAACAGGGGCACCTGGGTGGCTCAGTCGTTAAGCGTCTGCCTTCGGCTCAGGTCATGATCCCAGGGTCCTGGGATCGAGCCCGGCATCGGGCTCCCTGCTCCGCGGGAAGCCTGCTTCTCCCTCTCCCACTCCCCCTGCTTGTGTTCCCTCTCTCGCTGTGTCTCTCTCTGTCAAATAAATAAATAAAATCTTTAAAAAAAAAAAGTTTATAAACAAATCCTGAACTCTTTTTAGTAGGTTTATTTGTAGCAGTAGTACGGGCAAACCAATTCTGAAACTATTTTGGATATATTATAGAATTAAGCAAATGAGGGAAAGTGTTGATGTCATTAGGAGCCAGTTCTCACGGAAGAAGTTCATACAATATGGAATGTGGGAAGCTGAGCAATCACTCTGTATGGATAGGAGATATTGATGTACACTCATTTTTTTCTAAAAAATGTATATGTATGTGTACACGCATGGCTGTGTGCATGTGTATATATGTGTTGTGCGTGTGTTTCTCAGGAAAAGGAAATTTTATCTTAAAGTGAAAGACAAAAAAAGTCAAATTTTCTATTTACAAGGAACTTAAAAAAGTTTCCAACTCTCTCCTTTAGTGAGTTTTACTACTATCCTTAGGTTTTTTTGTCATCTATGCTATCCACCAATAAATAACATATCTGTCTGAGAATTTTAAATTGTGAATTTAGAAAATTCTTTTCCAAAGCCTGACTTCTCTGCTCAACAACAGCCTATTAAATTACCCAGTTTGGTGCTAAGACAATCTGTTTATTCACTTATTCAGTAAAAATTTACTATTTATCCTGAACAAGGTGTTATATGAGGGATTATAAGATAAGGCATGGCTTCTGTGTTCCAGGAGTTCTAATATAGCACAGCAGAATAGTGAACTATAATAACCCATCCCCTGATCCTTCCAGTAAGCCTTCCCTTCGCCTTCATCTGAGGATGGGCAGGCACATGACCCAGACCTGGACCATCAAACCCTTCCATCCTAGTACAGGAATGAACAGGTCACCAAAGCTGGCCGGTCAGATTTCCTGCCAGGGCTCTTCTGTTGGAGGACAATGGGAATTTCCTCTAGCACCTGGATCACAAGCTGTAAAGATGGCATTGGGCTAACTGAGGCCCATTTTCCTCCCAAAGAGGAAACCAGTAAGCAGGTAATAATCAAGCCAATTCACAAAAAAAAAAAAAAGTAAAAATTCAAGGTAGTGGCTAAGAATTCTGATAAGCTTGAGAGTCTGAGGCTTTGGATCAAGTTATCTGAGCCTAAAAATTCCCTCTTTGTTAAACTACATGGAGATCCTGCCACTTGCAGCAGAGAGGGTTCTGACCCATACTGCAAGCTAACAGTAATGAACACCACGAGTAACAAGAATAAAACAAGTTTCTACAAAAAATAAGAGAGTTCTCCTTCGTTAGGGAAGATCAAGAAAAAGTGGCATTTGAGCTTGTTCTTAAGGAATGGGTTAAATCTTGATAAGTAGAAATGGATAAGAGAACATTCCAGATGAAAGGAACAAAGAGGAAGTGGTAAAAAACCGTCCACATTGGCAAGAGTGCATTCATAGCAGTGTAGTATGGGAGCTAAGACTAAAAAGGTAAGTTTGGGCTACTGTTTTGTGTCTGCCTCACCCTAGCAATAGATTCTATCAGCTAGGAATGCCTGGGGGCACTCACCTAGGCCTGCACAACTTGTAATGAACCCACAGACATTTCCCCAATCCAGAGCCAGTGTTGTGGCTGGACTGGCCCTTGTGGTTTTTATTCTAATTGCAAGATGCACCTCAGCAACAATCAGCAGGGAACTTTGAAAAAAACAAGAACAAGGTTTATTCTTGGAAGGTGCATAGCAAGCCCAAGGCTACACAGTGAGATCACAGGTGTTGGGGGGACCAAACTCACATGGACCTGGGTTCTCCCTTTACTGAGGTCAAGGGCGGGATGCTTCAGATTTTTCAGGCTCACTCTTTATTGGTGAATTTAAAACATAAGAATGGAAATTAAAGCTGGTGGGGGGGGTGTTAAGGGGGTGGTGCAGGATCATACAAATGGTCCATTATATAGGTCACCCAGGGCTTTCTGAAAGGGGAAGTTCATGGGTTCGGTGGCCTGGCTCTTTATCCAGTTGTGTAGCGTGCAATGTGTTTATTCCCAATGATGTCTTGGAAATAGATGCCTTGGCAATCAAAAGCAAAATGTCAGCATTTATGTTCCAGTTTAAAAAATCCAAATTGTCAGGCACTACACTACACCTACCCAGTGGAAGACCTTAAATTCTTTTTTTTTTTTTTTAAAGATTTTATTTATTTGAGAGAGAGAATGAGAGACAGCACAAGAGGGAAGAGGGTCAGAGGGAGAAGCAGACCCCCCGCTGAGCAGGGAGCCTGATGCGGGACTCCATCCCGGGACTCCAGGATCATGACCTGAGCCGAAGGCAGTCGCTTAACCAACTGAGCCACCCAGGCGCCCAAGACCTTAAATTCTAAGAGGATATCCAAGTAGTATTATCCAGCTGGACACAAAAAATGTTACACTCAGGAGAGTGTAGCTCAGGAGAGTGGTCAGGGCTGGAGACTACATTGGGTCATCTGCAGAAAAACTGTAGTTCAAGCCCTCGGGAGACTGAACCACTCATCATAATGGTAGTTTCTGTGTATGGAGCACTTATTCAAGTTAGGCATGATGCTAAAGTTTAGTCATTGTATTGTTTTATTTAATCCATAGAAAAATCCTATAAAGGTAGGCACTATTTTTAACCTTTTATTTTTTTTTAAGATTTATTTATTTATTTCAGGGAGAGAGCACGAGTGGTTGGAGAAGCAGAGGGAAAAAATCTTCAAGCAGACTCCCCACTTAGGGCAGAGCCCAACGAAGGGCTTGATCTCATGACCCTAAGATCATGACCTGAGCCGAAACCACGAATCGGATGCTCAACCAATGGAGGCACCCAGGTGTCCCTTAACCCCATTTTAGAGTTCAAGTTTGAAATAAGGCTTACAGACTTAGCCTGTTCAAGGTGACCAATTCAAAGACCCTAAACCAGTTAGCAGCAGAGCCAGGACTTGGACCTGGGTCTGTCTTCACTTCAGGGCACAAGCTCTTAACCAGCAGGTTTTACTGAGCTCCTCAGCGGAAGAAGGGGTAGATAAAGAATCTTGGGAAATATCTAGCAGAAGCAAGGTTTTGTCTCCCTCTGGGTCAGACCAGGTGCATAGATGCCATCTAAAGAGGGGAGAGTCTGGCAAGGATTTATCTGACACATCTCCATTCCTGACAGCACCCATCTAGCCCTTCTGCTCCTCTGCCAGTAACAACCGTGCCTGCAAACTTGCTCACTTAGTCTCAGCTTATCTTTTTCATGATGTCTCAACCTATCTATTTTTTTAATTTTGTATAAAGATTTTTATTTATTTATTTGACAGAGAGAGAACACAAGCAGGGGGAGAGGGAGAGGGAGAAGCAGACTCTCCACTGAGCAGGGAGCCCGACGTGGGGCTCAATCCCAGGACCCTGGAATCATGACCTGAGCCAAAGGCAGATGCTTAACCGACTGAGCCAGCCAGGTATCCCTGTCTTTTTTTTTTTTTTAAGACTTTATTTACTTATTTTTGAGAGAGAAAGAGAGTGTGTGCATGAGCCGGGGGGAGAGGCAGAGGGAGAAGCAGACTCCCTGCTGAGCAGGGAGCCCGATGAGGGACTCAATTCCAGAACCCTGGGATCATGACCTGAGCCAAAGGCAGATGCCTAACGAACTGAGCCACCCAGGCGCCCCCAACCTATCTTTTTAAACTGAATATTGAGGATGTCAGAGTTTCTGTTACAGTAACTTAACACTTCAGGAGATTCAGTTAAAGCATAAAACCACCTCTTTACAAATTTTTATTTCTTTCCAAACTGAAAAATTCAATAGACAGCTTGAATGATAGAATGCCACTCTTGAGATAAAAACTGTGGTTTTAAAGCCCATTTGGAAGAAACAATTTCAAAACTGAGGACAAAATACAAAGAGAAGGGATACCTAAAGGAAAATAAAAGATACTTGGAAGATTGATCCTGGAAACCCACTATGCAAGTAATATGAATACCAGAAGGAAAATATGTAACAGGTGAAGGAAGGGGCAAGGAAATTTTGTTAAACTTATTTATGCAGGTTTAGGAGAGGTGATAAAAAGGCACACATCTAGGGGCGCCTGGGTGGCTCAGTCGTTAAGCGTCTGCCTTCGGCTCAGGTCATGATCCCAGGGTCCTGGGATTGAGCTCCGCATCGGGCTCCCTGCTCCACAGGAAGCCTGCTTCTCCCTCTCCCATTCCCCCTGCTTGTGTTCCCTCTCTCCCTGTGTCTCTTTCTGTCAAATAAATAAAATCTTAAAAAAAAAAAAGGCACACATCTAGGCATGTCCTGATAAAATTTGAAAATTCCAAGGTTAAAGATAATATGCATGCTTCTAGACCAAAAGAACAGGTTATTTACAGAAGAAAAAAACCTAACTGGTACTAACTTCTCATATGCAGCAGAAGTTGGTGGGATATTTTGGAATCATATTTACAAATTACTGAGAAAAAATGACTAGGAGCCAAGAATGTATAACATGTAAAAAACATTATCCACTTGTTGGTGTGGAAGAAAGATATTTGCTGGGATGCAAGGATTGAGAGATCATCATTCACATAACTCATATGAGGAAAAGTTTCCAGAAAAAAACTTTGTCAAGGAGGAGAAAAGGTGAAGGAGAAGGAGAAGTAAACAAAAATTGCTAAAAGAAGGAAATAGAAAAGGAATGGCAGAAATAGCACTTTGCAGTGTATATGGTTAATTGAAATGGATAATGTTTGACTGGGAATGTGTACTCTGAACACTAAGGATCCTTGAAATATGAGACATAGTGTAAGAGAAAGTCTAATAATAGGCTGGAGCTAAAGGTTCCTCTCAGAAATATCTAGGCATGGGGAATTGGGTGGATATATGTAAAAAAAGTTATAACAGGGCGCTTGGGTGGCTCAGTTGGTTAAGCGACTGTCTTCAGCTCGGGTCATGATCCTGGAGTCCCGGGATCGAGTCCCGCATCGGGCTCCCTGCTCGGCGGGGAGTCTGCTTCTCCCCTGACCCTCCTCCCTCTCATGCTCTCTGTCTCTCATTCTCTCTCTCTCAAATAAAATAAATAAAATCTTTTAAAAAAAAAGTAATAACACTAAAAGTTTGATTTTGTGGAGGATGAGGGAGCATGGGGGACACCGAGCAAGTGGCTGGCACATCTTATCTTGGATAAGAGAATAGCAGTATGTATTCAAGGATGATAATCAGGAATGGGAATACTGAACGAAAAAGTACAGTAAGATTCCCAAATTAACACAAGGGAGGGAAGAGAATAAAAACTAACCAGATCAATCAGCAAAATACAAAGCAAATAACAAAGGAAAAGTAAAGTAGAAGGTGAAAGAGATGGTCAGTTAGAGAAAGAAAGAAAACACATGCTATGTTGTTTATTAAGAAATATGCTTTATAAAAAGGTAGAGGGAAGGTTGAAAAGTTTAAAATGGGCAAAAACATAAACAAATGTAAATTTCTCCAAAGGCAAGAGAGCACAAAATGATGATGAAAGAAATCAAAGACCTAAATAAATGGAGACATATTGTATTTGTGGATTAGAAGGGTCAACATGATAAAGATATCAGGTCTCCCCAGACTTATCTATAGATTTAATACAATTCTTATTAAAATGTCAGCAATCTTTATGCACAATTCTTAACACAATGTCAGCAAGCTCATTCTAAGATTTATATGGAAAGGAAAAGGAACTAAAATAGCTAAACAATTTTGAAAATGAAGAATAAAATGGGATGAATCATTCTACTAGATTTTTAAGGCTCACTTGACAGCTACATTAACCAAGACAGAGTGCTATCAAAGGAGGAATAGACACACAGATCAGTGAAACAAAACAGAGGACCCAGAAACAGACACACACAAAAATGCTGAATCTAGGGGCACCTGGGTGGCTCAGTTGTTAAGTGTCTGCCTTCAGCTCAGGTCATGATCCCAGTGTCCTGGGATCAAGCCCCACATCGGGCTCCCTGCTCAGCGGGGAGCCTGCTTCTCCCTCTCCCCATCCCCTTGCTTGTGTTCCCTCTCTCGTTTGTGTCTCTCTCAATAAATAAAATCCTTAAAAAAAAAATGCTGAATCTATTACTGACAAAGGTGCAAAAGCCATTCAGTGGAGAAAGAATATTCTTTCAACAAAAGGCTATGTGCTTACAAATATTTTCTCCCATTCTATAGCTTTTCTTTCACTCCCTTGTTAATGTCCTTTGATACACAGAAGTTTTCACTTTTGATGAGGTCCAATTTATCTATTTTTTCTTTTATTGCCTGTGCTTTGAGTGTCGTATCCAAGAAATCATTACCACATCCAATGTCATGAAGATTTTCCCCTATGTTATCTTCTAAGAGTTTTATAGTTTTAGCTCTTATGTGTAGGTCTTCGGCTCATTTTGAACTAATTTTTGTATATAGTGTAAGATAAGGGTCTAACTTCGGGTGCCTGGGTGGCTCAGTTGGTTAAGCGACTGCCTTCGGCTCAGGTCATGATCCTGGAGTCCCAGGATCGAGTCCCGCATCGGGCTCCCTGCTCAGCGGGGAGTCTCCTTCTCCCTCTGACCCTCCCCCCTCTCATGTGTGCTCTCTCTCTCTCTCTCAAATAAATGAATAAAATCTTTAAAAAAAAAAACATTTAAAAAAAAAAGATAAGGGTCTAACTTCATTTTCTTGCATGTGGATATCCAGTTTTTCCCAGCACCATTTGTTGAAAAAAACTGTTCTTTCCTTCAATCATCTTGGTAGCCTTACCAAAAATTATTTTATACTCAAGCGTTTATTTCTGGGTTCTCCATTCTATTGCATTGTTATATATGTTTGCCTTTATGCCAGTACTACATTGTTTTGATTACTATCACTTTGTAGTAAGTTTTGAAATCAGGAAGTGTAAGTCATCCAACTTTGTTCTTTTTCAAGATTGTTTTGGCTGTTTGGGGGTCCCTGAGGATTCCATATGAATTTTAGGATGGGTTTTTATATTTCTGCAAAAAAAAATTGGGATTTTGATAAGGGTTGCATTGTATCTGTACAACACTTTAGATAGAACTGTCATCTTATCGATGTTAAATCTTCTAATCTATAAACATGGGGTGCCTTTCCATTTATTTGTGTCTTCTTTAATTTCTTTCAGCAAAGAAAGAAATTGGTTTTGGTTTTCCCTCTCTTTCTTCCCTTTGCTCATTTGTTTTGTTTCTTAAATCCCACATATGAGTGAAATCATATGCTACTTATCTTTCTCTGACTGACTTATTTCACTTCGTATAAAACTCTCTAGTTCCATCCATGTCATTGCAAATGGTAAGATTTCATTCTTTTTTATAGCCAAGTAATATTCCTGTGTGTGTGGGCGCCTGGGTGGCTCAGTTGGTTAAGCGACTGCCTTCGGCTCAGGTCATGATCCTGGAGTCCCGGGATCGAGTCCCGCATTGGGCTCCCTGCTCGGCAGGGAGTCTGCTTCTCCCTCTGACCCTCCTCCCTCTCATGCTCTCTCTCTCATTCTCTCTGTCTCAAATAAATAAAAATAAAAATCTTTAAAAAAAAATATTCCTGTGTGTGTGTGTACCACCTCTATCCGTTCATCAGTCAATGGACACTTGGGCTGAATGTTTTATTTTTCCTGTACAAGTCTTTGGCCTCCTTAAGTTTATATCTAAGTATTTTATTCTTTTGATGCTACTGTAAATGGAATTGTTTTATTGATTTCATTTTTGAATTGTTCATTGTTAGTGCCTAGAAATGCAACTAATTTTTCTCTGTTGATTTTGTATCCTGCAACTTCGCTGAATTTATTAGCCCTTAGAGTGTTTTTGCAGACTCTCTAGTAGTTTCTACATATAATATCTTATCACCTGGGAAAAGAAATAATCTTACTTCTTCCTTTCCAATTTGGATAGCTTTTATTTCTTTTCTTGCCTAGTTTCTCTGGATAGAACTTTGAATTCTATGTCTAATAGAAGAGGCAAAAGCAGGCATCCTTGTCTTGTTCCTGATCTTAGAGGAAAAGTATACAGTCTTTCACCATTGAGTATAATGTTATCTGTGGGTTTTTTATACATAGCCTTTACTATGTTAATAAGCTTCCTTGTATTCCAGCTTCGCTGAGAGTTTTATCATGAAAGGGTGTTGCATTTTGTCAAATGCTTTTTCTGCATCTATTAAAATGATCATGTGGTTTTTTTCCTTCAATTAATATGGTGTGTGTATTACATTGATTCTTTTTTTTAAGTAGGCTCCATACCCAGTGTGGAGCCCAACATGGGGCTTGAATTCACGACAGTGAAATCAAGACTTGAGCTGAAAACTGAGCCACCCAGGCACCCCACATTGATTGATTCTTATATGCTGAGGCATCCTTGCCCTCTAAATAAATCCCACTTGGTCATGGTATATAATTCTTTTAGTATGTTGCTAAATTTTTAGTATGTAGCTAAAAGCTAGCCTCATAGAATGAGTTGACATGCCTTAAAAAAATTTAAATATATATAAAATCAATCTCTCCTCACAATCCCAGTGCAGCTCTTTCTGCCCACGGGTTCTGCCCTGGCTTTAAAAATTTTAATAATATATATATTTTAATATATATATATATAATCATAGAATGAGTTAGGAAGTATTCCCTCTTTAATTTTTTGGAAGAGTTTGAGGACTGGCGGTAGTTCTTTAAGTGTCTGGTAGAATTTACCAATGAGGCCATCTGCTCCATGACTTTTTTGGTGGGAGGTTTTTGATTATTGATTCAATTTCTTACTAGTTAGAGGTCTATCCAGATTTTCTATTTCTTCCTGATCCAGTCTTGGTAGATTGTATGTTTCTAGGAATTTGTCCATTTCACCTAGGTTATCCAGTTTGTTGCTTATAAATGGTTTCTAACACTAAGGGTACAGTTGAAAAACATGCACATGTTCAAACAACCTAGAAATAAATTTATGAATGAACAAATATCAAGCATCCATTATAACCAAGTCACCATAAAACAGAGAGGTACAAGAACCAGAAACAGTAGTCAAAAACAAAATTTTAGAAAGAGCATTTGCAATAGCCACAAACATCAATAAAGTAACTCAAAATAATCTAAAGATGTACAACAAGGGATGGTGCAGTAGCCCAAAGTTACCTACAGTGAGAACAACCCTAGGCTTAAACAGAACACAAAGACAGTTACTACAAGAGAGAGCCACCTCCAGGAACTGCACCTATTTAGAGGGATGCAGCCAACCTACAGGGACAAATCAAGGAGGAATAAGTACCCCCATCTCAATCTCTCAATTTCTGATTTTTTTTAATTAAACCTTTCACATGTATGTTTGTATGTATATAGATTCACATATAGTTCTAAGATATAATATGGAGAGGTCCTGTGTGTGTTTTATCCAGTTTCCCCAGTGGTAACATCTTACAAAACTATAGTACTATGTCACAACCAGGATATTCCATTGACAAAATCCACTGAACATGTTCAGATTCTCCCAGTTTTACTTGTACTTGTTTGTATTTGTGTGTGTGTGTACATTTAGTGTATTCTATCTAATTTTGTCACATGGGTTTGTGTATCCACCACCACAGTCCAGATATAGAACAGTCTCAACACCAGGAGGATTTCTCCTGCTCCTTTTCATAACCACACCCATATACCCCCTACTCCTCTCCCCTTCCCTAACCCTGGCAACCAGTGATCTTTTATCATTTTTATAATTTTTTTATTTCAAAAATGTTATATAAATGGAATCGTACAGTATGTAACTTTTTGGTATTGGCTTTTTCCACTCAGTATATTTCCTTTGAGATTCATCCAAGTTAATTCCCTTATTATTGAGCAGTATTCCATGGTATGGAGGCACTACAGTTGATTTAACCATTTGCTTATGGGAGGACATTTGCATTGTTTCCAGCTTGGGAGCTATTACAAGTTAACTGCTATGCACACTCGGGTACAGGTTTTTGTGTGAATATTAGCTTCTATTTCTCTGAGATAAATGCCCAAGAGAGCAATTGCTGGGTCATGTGACAACCGCATGTTTAGTTTTTTAGGAAACTGTCCTGTTTTCCAGAGTGGCCGTACCTTTTATATTCCCACCAACAATATATGAGAGACCCAGTTTCTCTACATCCTCACAAGCATTTGATGTTTTTTTTAAAATTTTTATATATTTTTTATTATACCATTCTATTAAGTATGTTAGTGTATTAGTCTGAGTTCTCCAGAGAAACAGAATTTTATATATATACATAACATCCTTGGTTCTGTATTATGCATGTATTTTGCTGAAAGTTGCTGAAATAGTTATTAAAAGTAGAATTCACATACACATGAGATTTATTGTAAGAAATTGGTTCACATACATATGGAGGCTGAGAAATTCTAAGATCTGCAGTTGGAACCTGGAGACTCAGGGGTATAGTTCCAATTTGATTCCTAAAGCCTGAGAATGAGGAGAGCCAATGGTGTTAAGTTCCAGTCTGAATCCAAGTCCACAGGCAGGAGAAGACTGATACCCTAGCTTAAAGTCAGTCAGGCAGAGAGAATTCTCCCTTACTCAGCCTTTTCAGGCATTCAGTGGATTGTTTGAGGCCCACTCACATTGGAGAAGAAAATCTGCTTTAATAGGTCTACCCATTCAAATATTACTCTCATCCCAAAAATCCCCTATGAAAACACCCAGAATAATTTAACCAACTATTCAGGCACTCCATGGCCTAGTCAAGTTGACACATAAAATTATAGTAGGATATCACATTTTGGTTTTAATCTGCATTTTCTTAATGGCTAATGATGAAGAACATCTTTTCATGTGCTTATTTGCCATCTGTATGACTTCTTCAGAGAAATGTCTGGTTTTTTTAACTGTTCAGTCTTGAGAGTTCTTTATGAATTCTAGATACTAGTCTTTTGTTAAATATGTGGCTTATAAGTCTAGCTTGTCTTTTCATCCTCTTAACAGAGTCTTTCATGGAACAAAAGTTTTTAATTCTGATGAGTTCCATTTTATCCATTTTTCATTGTAGGGATTGTACTTTTGGTGTCAAGTCTAAGGACTCTTTGCCTAGCCCTAGTTCTGAAAGATTTTCTTCTGAAAGTTTTATAGTTTTACATTTAAAATTATGGTTCATTTTGAGTTAGTTTCTATCTAAGGTGTAAAATTTAGATCTTTTTTTTAAAAGATTTTATTTATTTATTTATTTATTTATTTATTTATTTATTTATTTATTTGACAGAGAGACAGAAAGCACAAGCAGGGGGAGCAGCAGGCAGAAGAAGAAGCAGGCTCCCCACTGAGCAGGGAGCCGGATGTGGGACTCCATCCCAGGACTCTATCCCAGGACTCTGGGATCATGACCTGAGCTGAAGGCAGATGTTTAACTGACTGAGCCACCCAGGTGCCCCAAAATTTAGATCTTTTTTAGAACTTATGGATACATAATTTCTCTGCTACCATTTGTTGAAAAGACCATCCTTTCTCTTTGAATTCATTTTTTATCTTTGTCAAAAATCAGCTGGGCACCTTTATATGGGTCTATTCCTGGATTCTCTATTCTGTTCCACTGATCTAGGTGTCTACCCTTCCACCAATACTGCATACTCCTGATTACTGTAGATATATTTTATGTATTCAAAT
>NC_138371.1:108980313-108988090 GCF_054177405.1 Leptonychotes weddellii | reverse complement strand
TATTTTGCTCTTTTTCTATTTTCTTGGGGTAGGAACTTAAATTACTGACTTGAGAACTTTCCTCTTTTCTAATGAAAGCATTTAGTGCTATAAATTTCCCTCTTGGCATTGCTCTAGCTGAGTATTACATATTTTGCTATATTGTATTTTCATTCTCATTCAGTTCTATATATTTTTTAAATTTTCCTTGAGATTTCCTCTTTGATTCATGGATTATTTCAGAGTGTGATGTTCAACTTTCAGTTCTTTGAGATTTTCCTGTTGCTTTTCTGTTATTGGTTTCTAGTTTGATTCCCTTATACCCAACTGATTTTTGACAAAAATACAAAAGCAATTTAATTGAGTTAATGGAGAAAAAGATGGTCTTTTCAACAAATATTGATGGAGCAACTGCACATCCTTAAGTTAAAAAAATAACTTGACCTAAATTTCATACCTTGTGTAAAAATTAACTCAAAATGGGGGCGCTTGGGTGGCACAGTCAGCTGGGCCTCCAACTCTTGGTTTCAACTCAGGTCTGATCTTGGGGTTATGAGATTGAGCCCCACATAGGGCTCTGCACTCAACTCAGAGTCTGCTTGAGTTTCTCTCTCCCTCTCCCTCTGCCCCTTCCCCACCCTGCACATGCACTCTCTCTATCTCTCTCTAAAACAAATAAATAAATCTTTAAAAGAAATTAACTCAAAATGTACCATGATCTCAAATGTACAACTATAAAACTTTCAGAACACATACTCTGGAAACATACTCTGCATGATTTCAGTTCTATTCAGTTTGTGGAGGTTTGTTTAATGGACCAGGATATGGTCTACCTTGGTGAATGTTCCAGGGTATTTGGGGAAAAAAAGTGTATATATTCTGCTGTCATTGGTCAGTTTCATATATGTTGATTAGATCTTATTGGTTGTATCATTCATATCTTATCTTTTATACTTTGCTGATTTTCCATTTAATAGTTCTAACAGTTGCTGAAAGTAGGATGTTGATTCCTCAACTATAATTATGGACTGGTCTATTGCTCTGGCTCACATTTTTCTTGTTGGTTGAGTGGTTGTAAAATGTCCTACCACTGTGTTGTTCCCTTGTCCTGGGGTCCCCAACCAGTCTACCTTCTTCTTTCCACCTTTTAGAGCTGTGCTTTGTTATCACTTATGTTGTTTCCAGAGTTTATAGTTGTACTTAGAGGGGAGGAGCAGAGAGAAATGAATCTACACCATCTAGTCTAGGCTGTCTAATATTTTAGCACCTATTATTGACTAAACCCAACTGTCAGGGAGAGCATAAAAGAGCATGTCAATACAATACCTAAAAGCAGCCTCCCAGAGCACAGAGCAGAATGGAAAAGGGTGAAAAGTGGACTTGGAGAAGCAAACAGGGAATATCCAGCACAACCAACACTTTTTTTGTGAAGGAAAAATCAAAACATTTTAAAATACACAGGCTTATAGTATTTATCTAGATAAATACTATATAGTATTTATACCATCATTAAAAGAATATCATCTGAAGAAGAAAAGTAACTGCAGAGTAAAGGATGGAGATGCAAGAAAGTGAGACTGGAAATGAATAAAATATGTTAGCATATTCAATTAATCATTTATTAACTGCCAGGAGACCTAATTCTGGGATTTTAAAAAGATGATACTAAACCTTTGATAAAAATAACAAGGAATGCAATGGGTGGTTCAATAAGTAGTTGAAGTATAATGCTGTCCCTGTCTTGTTCTGAGGAAGAGAGCAGTCTTAGATAATTTTAGACTGTTGGCAAATTCATACGGGATGTTAAAAAAATTTAACAGAATTATTAAATGAACAACAATTCAGCCTCTATAGTTTCTTTCTAGTCGTGCATGTAGAGAAACAGGAAATACAGCAATTTTTATCCATTTTAAAGTGGGCAGGAAGAAAAGGGAAAAGAAACAAAGCAAAAAAAGATGGTAAAGGTAAAACACCTATTTTGTGTCTTAGAGACTATTCTAAGCCACACAGAGCATGCAGAAGATGTGAATAAATCACTGGATTCAGCAAAATGCAAATGTTTCCGTGAATGGAAGGCATATCATGGATAGCCTGCTTTGTGCTCCAGTGCTTCAAAAAGAGCAAGGCAGCTTTGCTTTCTCATGAAAATTGATAATTAACCAGCTCTGTGAAGGATATTGATGTGGGTGAGGGGTGGGGGGCAAAAATCAATCCCTGGAAAAACCATTTCCTGCTTTTCTTTCCCCTTTCTATCCCCCACCCACCTCAAACTCTGGACCTTCAAACCCCAACCCATTCCTTAACTTGTTTTTCTTTCCTTTTAGGCCTCTGAGTCTAGCACTTATTCTACTTTAGAAAAAAAAATGTGAGGAAAGTGGGAATAAGTAAATCTCTATTTTTATGAGAATTTTCCAAAACAATAAAACATTCAATAGCAGTGGCTGTCTAATTCATCTTTAAATTCCCAGTCCTTGACGCAATAGTGACTGACACAGAGAAGTTATGGATATAAGAAAGAAGGAAGGACGGAGAATGGGAAGGTGGAAGGAAGGAAGAGAGGAGGGGTCAAACATTCATTTTGCAACTGCTATGTGGTAAGCATTGAGGAAGAAGAATTGCAAAGACATGGTGTTTACGTTCATGGGGTCCACATCTGATGGAGCTGAAGGGACTCAGCTCCATTCAGAGGAATCTAAGAGATCTCTTAGACAAGACAGAAGCACTGAGTCCTCACAAGCCATGCTCTTTCTGCTGCTCAGTTCCTCTTCCCCAGCCCCACCTCACCAGAGTGAAGTGCTATAGGCTGACAACTGCCTCATCCTCTGTTCTAGTCCATGTGGACTTAACAGAATGCCACAGACTGGAGGGCTTATAAACAATGGAAATCTATTTTTCACAGTTCTGGAGGCTGAGAAGTCCAAGATCTAGCACCGGGAGATTCAGTGTCCGGTGAGAGCCCACTTGCAGTGTCCTCACATGGCAGAAGGGGAATGCAAGCTCTCTGGAGTCTCTTTTATAAGGACACTAATCTCACTCTCAGGAGAGCTCCACCCTCTCCACCTAAGCACCTCCCAAGGCTCCACATCCAAAAACCCTCACATTGGGGTTAGGACATGTGGGAGGACACAAACATTCAGTCTATAGCATCCTGCACTGTCCTCTCTCTTCACACGCAGGTAGGGAAAATAAGGTGCACTGTGCAATTAAAGTCCTGCGGCTAAACAATGTGGGTTGGCAGAATTCTATAATTGCTCTTTCCTCCTCATCCCTGTAGGGTGTGAGATAGTTATATGTGGCACTTGGTTGTGTGTGTCCTGTGTGATCCCTGCCAAATCCAAGGAACCATATCTGACTCTTGTGTACGTCATTCTAGAACCTAATGCTCAAAGTTCAAGCAGAGTTGCACATGTTTTTATGAAATGAGCAGGATGGTTGGGTCCTAAACGAAGGAATACTTGTTAAGAAATTGTCAGAAGACCTAAAAAAACCTGGCAATTTCAAAGACCACAAAATAATTTTTAGGAAAAAGAATTTTAAAATCTACTATTTAATGTTAAATATCTGACATGTACATCTAGAACACTAAAAGGAGATTTCTTGAGATGACTCTATATCCTTAGGCAATTCATTAAAATTTTCTGGGTATCACCTTTTAGCATTTGCAAGTCTAAAAATGAAAATTCTTTGAATGTCTCTTCCAGCTATGATAAAACACATTAGAATGCTCACAGGTACACTTGGAGGACACACATGCACCCCAGTAGTGAGGCCACTGTGGCTATGAAAATTAGCGCTGAACTGTGCGTAACTCCTGGGCAGCCAGCTTATGCAGTGATGATAGGAACTCATTCATCCACTTTGGAGTGAAATGGAATTTTCCAGGCTACAGAGATTCAAAAATATCTTACTTGTGGTGCAAATATCTCACCTAGCCACCAGCTGTGCTTACCTCTACATTAGGAGGTATTTTTCCTCATCTTTGGGGCTAAGAGTGAGGTAGGGAAGAGTGATAAGTCATCTGATTTAGGAGAAGTGTACTAAAAAGTGAACAAAAAACAGGAAGAGAGTATGGAAATTGTATCAGTGTGCCTCCACAAACTATTGTTCTTTTAATCCTACCACCACCCCATGAGTTAGTGTTACTGTTATTTCATGGTAAGAAACATGAGGTTTGTCTCTTTGGATTTCCATAGACTGGGTAGCTTAAAACAACAAAAATGCATTTTCTCACACAGTTCAGAAGTGTCAGCAAAGGGTCAGCAGAGTTGGATCCTTCTGGAGGGTCTGAAGGAGAAACCGTCCTATGCTTTTCCTACATTCTGAGAGTTGCAGGCATTCCTTGGCATTCTTTGGCTTGTTGACACATCACTGGCTGAATAAATCTGTTGTACTCAGCCAACTTTACCTAGAGTTGAAAACATAGCTTCAGCCTGTGTGTTCTCTTTTTAGTAGATCTTCCACCTTAGCAACACCTCCATGGGCAGCAGTCATAACTAATTCCTCATCAAGATCACCAGATTCTTGAGTTTCAAATACTTTCTTCAGGTGTTTGGTGAGTCTTTCACCAAATGTACTGCTGATGGCTGACCCTCCAAATGCCATGTTGCAAACTCTGACTAGATTATATGCCCAAGATGGTCCACAAGCTTCCACCTGTAAATCTCTGTTTCTTGAGATCACAGCCATGAAGTAGGAGGGACAAGTCTCAAATGTACATCTCCTGGCTCTTAGTGCAATGTGCCATTTCAGCTTTTCAGTTTTCATAGGTTTTTCAAGTTCAATGCCAGTGGCATATCATGTATGCTGGTCTTCTATGAACCCATCTTAACCATCCAAACTGGGATCTAGGAAACAATCAAGTAAGAAATTGCCTGTGGGAAATCGGAGGGGGAGACGAACCATGAGAGACTATGGACTCTGAGAAACAAACTGAGGGTTCTAGAGGGGAGGGGGGTGGGGGGATGGGTTAGCCTGGTGATGGGTATTAAAGAGGGCACGTATTGAATGGAGCACTGGGTGTTATACGCAAACAATGAATCATGGAACACTACATCAAAAACTAATGATGTAATGTATGGTGATTAACATAATAAAATAAAATTAAACAAATGAACAAACAAACAAACAAAAAACAAAAAAAAACCCAACCTATATGCCAAAAAAAAAGAAATTGCCTGTTCACCATTCAGGCCTTAAGGACACATCCTAAGTTTCAGAGAATGCCAAGAGCACCCACCATGTGGACAAAGTCCTGAGCAAAGGATGAGGAAGAGGATCACGACAATAAGAAGTTATTTTTTGGGGTGCCTGGGTGGTTCAGTTGTTAAGCGTCTGCCTTTGGCTCAGGTCATGATCCCAGGGTCCTGGGATCAAGCCCTGCATAGAGCTCCATGCTCAGCAGGAAGCCTGCTTCTCCCACTCCCGCTCCCCCTGCTTGTGTTCCCTCTCTCGCTGTGTCTCTCTGTCAAATAAATAAATAAAATCTTAAAAAAAAAAAGAACAGAAAACATAAGTGGCACTTCATTTAAAAAAATAAAAATAAAATAAGAAGTTATTTTTCTCAGATGAAAGGGGGAAAAACTCTTCTGTGGACATAAGCATCTTAGCAGTGAGCACAACCTGAGAAATCTAACAAGAAAGTGGAAAAAAATAGTGGCCCTTCCTATGCGTTTCTCTCACAATAATAATTACATAGATCACAGATGCCTGTTCCTTGGTTTTGAATTTTAATCTAATAACATTTTCTGCTTCATTCCAACATCCTTTCTATGCTACTTGCCACTTCGTTGGCCCTCGAATGATAAACATAAGTTTGCCAGGATCAAGAATGGAAGGGTGCTAATCCAGGCAGTAGCTGGGGAGGCAGGAAGTGAGAGCAGACTGCCCCAGGAGATATAGAAAATGGCCATTTAATTGGAGTATTTGGTGCTTGGGAGAGGGAAAGGCAGCTTGAAGACAGGATTGGTGCCAAATTGAAGCACTCACTGGATTTTGCTAAGGAGTCTGATTTTACATGCAGTAGAGAAAACAGATTTTTAAACTAAGAAAATTATAAAATTCATACTGTATAAAAAAACTCTACTGGTAAAGTACACGTGCTGGGGTGTAAAGAAGCAGGCAACAAGGAACACTGATAGACACCTGTCACAAGAGCCTGGTTGAGCCCCAATCTCCACCAAGGCAGTGGCCAAGGCATTAGGGAAAGGCCAATTCAAGAGTTATTTAAGAAGAAGAACGGACAGAAATTGGGAACCTAGTGGATATGGGTATAAAGCAAAAGTCAATGACATTAGACAAATCATGATACTTGCACTAAAATTAGGTAGGTACACTACTCTACCCAGAACTCTTAAATGACTTTCCTGAATCATGATTGACAATCTGGAACCCTCTGTCTTGTCACACTATCCCATACTGAAGCACATGTACTATATTTTACCAAATCACAGTCCCATGAACTTTCCTTTACTGACTTTATGGATTCCCCTTTCTCTTTTCTGCCCCCAAAGTGGGGATATCCTCAAGAATTTATCCATGGCTCTCTTTACAGTCAATCTTTCAATAAGCCAATAAACACATAGGTCTCTAGGGACCCACATGTCCAGCCCGGTTCCCTCACTCAGACCTAGGCTTCCAAACGCCTGCAAGCCCCTTAAATTTACAATGCCCACCTTCATCCTAAATGCAGCATATTCAAATAGGACTACTTATTATCTTTCCCTGAAAACTGGCCCCTCTTATCAATTCTTTTCTGTCCATAGTAGAGCCATGTTTTCAGTCTCCCTAACTGGCAGCCTCAAAGCCACATTAGTAATAAAAGAGCATGAGTTGTAGAGTCAGATTCTGGGTAAATATAGACTCAACTAGCTGTTAATCATATACTTTGGTCAAGCTAGTCAAGCTTTCTGAATCTGTGCTTCTTCAATAGTAAAATGGGGGCAATAATATTTAACACTAAGGACTGTCCTAAGACGTAAATCAGATCCTATGGGCAAAGGGCCCAGCCAGACCCTGGCACAGAGTCAGCATTCAATAAATATTGGTTCCAATCTCCTACGCCTTTTTCTTTACTTCCTATTCAACGGATCACCAACTCCTACTGTTACATTCTGGATTTTCCCCTTTTCTCCATTTCCATTGCAAAGTCTAAACTCCGTGTTCTTGGCGCCTGGGTGGTTCAGTCGGTTAAGTGTCCAACTCTTGATTTCAGCTTAGCTTATGGTCTCAGGGTTGTGAGATCAAGCCCTGCATCAGGCTCTGTGCTGGGCATGGAGCCTGCTTAAGATTCTCTCTCTCCCTCTGCCACTCCCCCCTCCTCTAAAAAAAATAAAAAATAAAAATAAATAAACTGCATGTTCTCATACCTCAACTTTTTATTTTTTTTATTTTTTAAGATTTATTTATTTGACAGAGAGAGACACAGCGAGAGAGGGAACACAAGCAGGGGGAGTGGGAGAGGGAGAAGCAGGCTTCCCGCTGAGCAGGGAGCCCAATGCGGGGCTCGATCCCAGGACCCTGGGATCATGACCTGAGCCGAAGGCAGACGCTTAACGACTGAGCCACCCAGGCGCCCCTCTCAACTTCTTTTTAACAGCTTCTGAACTGGTCTAAATACTTTAGTCATATTCTGGATTCTGATCCATACTTCCTACTATTATGTTCATATTCCTAAAACAGTGCTCTCATCCTGTTAGACATATGTGATATATAAAGCTGGTTACTTAAATAAATATTTCTAAGACATATGTACAGGTGTATGTGAGTGTGTTTCCTCACTCACCTGTTTTCTTTTAACTTA
>NC_138371.1:108970629-108979813 GCF_054177405.1 Leptonychotes weddellii | reverse complement strand
CTTTGCTTTGCAAAAGCTTTTTATCTTGATGAAGTCCCAATAGTTCATTTTTGCCCTTGCTTCCCTTGCCTTTGGCGATGTTTCTAGAAAGAAGTTGCTTCGGGTGAGGTCAAAGAGGTTGCTGCCTGTGTTCTCCTTTAGGATTTTGATGGACTCCTGTCTCACATTGAGGTCTTTCAACCATTTGGAGTCTATTTTTGTGTGTGGTGTAAGGAAATGGTCCAGGTGAAACAGGTTTTTTGCTGTTTTCTACTTCCTTAGTATCTCCCTACAGAGATGAACTCAGGGATGAGCAAACAATGAGCACTCAGTCAATGCCATTAGCCCAGTGATAAACAAGCCTGTTCCTAGAACATTGCTCAATTTACAGCAACTTATTTTCCTGAAGAAACAAAGTTCATGGATTTACAGAATTCCAGAAAACAGCAGTAGCAAAGGGAAGAGAAAAGGCAGAATTATTTTACAGAAAAGTCTTTGGCCAGGTGAAACCCATGATAGAAAACAACAGTAACTATAATGACAACACTGTGAGAACTTAAGGTGATGAGGAACATGCATGGGAACTATAAAATCCTTGGAGGTAGCTGCCGGAGGCTAGGGAGAGGGAGCAATGGGAAGCTGTCATTTAATGGGTATAGAGTTTCAGTTCTGCAAGAGGGAAAGTTTTGGAGATTAGGATGTGAATGTACTTAACACTACTAAACTGTACTCTTAGAAAAATGGCTGGGTGACGGACATTGGGGAGGGTATGTGCTATGGTGAGCGCTGTGAATTGTGTAAGACTATTGAATCACAGACCTGTACCTCTGAAACAAATAATACATTATATGTTAAAAAGAAGAAGAAGATGATGATAGCAGAAGGGAAAGAATGAAGGGGGTGGAAATCGGAGGGGGAGACGAACCATGAGAGACTATGGACTCTGAGAAACAAACTGAGGGTTCTGGAGGGGAGGGGAGTGGGAGGATGGGTTAGCCTGGTGATGGGTATTAAAGAGGGCACATTCTGCTTGGAGCACTGGGTGTTATACGCAAACAATGAATCATGGAACACTACATCAAAAACTAATGATGTAATGTATGGTGATTAACATAATAATAAAAAAAAAAAAGAA
This sequence comes from Leptonychotes weddellii, assembly GCF_054177405.1. Lineage (NCBI taxonomy): Eukaryota > Metazoa > Chordata > Mammalia > Carnivora > Phocidae > Leptonychotes > Leptonychotes weddellii. The sequence continues at coordinate 108,978,699 of NC_138371.1, read as the reverse complement.
ATGTGTAAACGGTCAATTTTATGTTATGTGTTTTTTTATGCAGTTACATTTTTTTTAAGTTTCTTAAAAAAAAAAAAAAACTGTGAGAAAAGTCCTAAAGAAGCTGAAGGTGTATGTCTTAGGTAGGGGATTAATAAAACAGGAAGGAAAGCATCCCTAGATTGGAGGATGTGCCCTTGCTATGGTGTTTCCATCACAACCTACATCTGTCTCTGTCACAGAGATCTTATTGTGGCATTTAAATTTCCTCTCTAGCTGCTTGACTCCCCTACTAGACTAGAGGTTTCTTTAAAGCAGAGACTACCTCTTTACTATGGAATCCCCGATACCTAACACACTGTGTGGCACAAAGTAGCATTCCATAAATATTTGTTAAGTAAGAATGAATGATTTTTTTAATATTTTATTTATTTATTTGACAGAGACACAGCAAGAGAAGGAACACAAGCAGGGGGAGTGGGAGAGGGAGAAGCAGGCTTCCCGCTGATCGGGAGCCCGATGTGGGGCTCGATCCCAGGACCTTGGGATCATGACCTGAGTCAAAGGCAGATGCTTAATGACTGAGCCACCCAGGCGCCCCAAGAATAAATGATTGAATGAATGAATGAAGAGCAAGGCACTCTATATATGAGTTCTTTTCAGAGTGCTTCCCGCATATTAGTAACTCATGGGGTACAATTCTATGTGGTAGGTATTATGATTATTCCCATTTTACAGTAAAGGAAACTGAGGCACAGAGCGGTTAAGGGGCTTACCCAAGATCACACAACTAATAAGTAGTGATGCTGGGATTCAAACCAAAACAGTACTGCTCCAGAGCCATGTTTTTAACCACTCACCAAGCTTCCATTCAGTAGATGAGAAATTTGAAACACTGGTCAACAGAAAACCCAAAGTCAAACTGCTAGTAAGTGATGATGCCAGACCATACCCTATCTGCTTTCAGGAAATAACTAAAAACAGACCACAGGGGAAAGCAAGATTGTCTCTATGTGACTAACATGGTCATGAGCTTCCAATAAGAGCTAGAAAAGCCACATTTTCAGGGCATCTGGAGTTCTTTGCTGTGTGTGTTTACGTGCTTGCTTCCTTCCCTCCAATAGAATCTAAGGCCTCCAGGGTAGGGATCACATCTTATTTTGTTATATCCTCAAAACCTGCCATAGTGTCTGGCACTGAGTAGATATATAAATAAGAGTTTGTTGAAAGGAGTAAGAGAAGAACAATCTTAAGCCAAGCTACCATTTATGGCAACAGATCAGTGTCACAATTCCATGCATCTGTAAGTCTATGAATTCCTAATAATCTTAGGAATATAATTTCACCTCTTCCAAACTCACCATTCAACCTCATTATGTTTATTATCCTTGTGGAGTAGGTGAGTACGGTCAGATAGTTGAGCAATGATTATCCAGTATGTAAGTCCTCTGTACATAGCATGAATACCCAATCAAATAAACAAACAACGATCATTAATATTTACAAAGAAGCAACTTTTGTAAGGTTCCAGAACCATCAACCCCAAATCTAGAAGTAGAGGTGAAAATCTTGAGTAGGGCATAGATTGGTTCCAGGTAAACCCTGCCTGGTGCAGATGGACATGGATGGGCTGGGGAGGCAGAGGGCTATGAATTTCCTAAACTCTCCTGCAGAATTTTGTGTCCTTACACATTTGTGTGTTTTTCTGGGGGAATGATCCATAGCATTCATTACAATCGGAAAGAGCTATTTGACTAAAACAACAAAGTCAGAACTATGGCTTTAGTATCTTTGCTTACCTATTATAGTAGAATATTTCCAATCCAGGCACCAAGTGAGAAAGAACTGTAATGACTCTGTGATGTAAACTGAAGACGTGCTTTAGGGATCCTTGTAGATGGAGAGAGTGAAAGAAAGGAGTTGAAATGTTTGCAGTATCTAGTAACTTGACAGATAAGAAAGTTTTGTGCAAAATTTGGTGCTAAGTTGCTAGTTACTTTTTTTTTTTTTTTAAAGAAAGGAAGCTTGAATTAGATGAATTAGATGAGGAACAGGCCAGGCCATGTGCCTATCTACTTCTTCTCAAGAACATCCCACCGCCCTTTACCAAAAAACAAACAAAATTGTTGAAACACCACTCAACTTTGTTCAATTATTTTTTCAGCTGAAATGCACATAAACCATCTCCAGTTCTTTTCTCCCCTCATATCAGGCAATAATCAGAACAAAAGTCCTAGAATATTATAAATAGTAGGTGGAATAAAATCAGTATTCTTTTCAAAATTGGCCCCAGGACTTCAGGGAAGAGGTTCATAAGGAAACACAACAGGAGAAAGAGAGAAAACTTGACTCTTTCCCAGTCAGTACTTTTCTTTATTGAATTTCCCTAGTTATTATATTTAAGTTTGGCTACTGGTCATATAAATACAAAAAGGTAAATAGTGTCACTCCACTCTCTTGAGAAAACTCCAAATCCTGTGTAATTACAGGCCGGGAGACAGATAACAGCAGGCTAGGGGTTAGAGATTTGTGTTTGCCTTTTTGTTATCACCTGTCGAAATTTGCTGGGAAGGTAAGAAAACAGTGCTGTTTATCTGGATTCATAGCAATCTCTAACTCCAACTTTTGGAAACGTCAAGGTTTGACTGTGACCATGTTGGCAGAGTCTAATAAATTGCTTTGTAAATGAAGCAGACAACACTGATTAATTATGTTTTACAATACAGCATTAGTAAAAAAAAGAAAGAAAGAAAGAAAAGGTTTTCTTCCCCTAAATTAAACCTTAGGCTTCTTCTGTAAGAAGATTGATAAAAATTCAGTCAGCTTATATACAGGCTGGAAATGAAGTCCAGGATACAAAGATAATACTATATCTTGTACACATGGAATTCAAAATATTATGTATGCAGAATTGCCTGTGCTCAGACTTTAAGGACATCCTATATAAGGTGTTAGAGGGACAATGAAATATGAAATGAGTATGTCTGTACCAAAATGTCAGCATACAAGAGATGAACTTGGATGTGAATGGAAACAGTAACCTCCGGTAAATTATCCAGATTAACTGGATAATTTAAGCCCCTCAGCCTCGCCTTCTCCTTCAAGTATCTGAATGAACCAGATCAGGACAATCTCTGCGGTGTGTGTACCATCTGCTTAGTTGCTATTATGAACACTTGCACTGTGGGACAGATGGTTCTCTTCAAACCAAGATATATTTCATAACTCTTGAACTGAGTCATCACTATTTACAGGCAAAGAAATCAACATGGAACACCCAAATCAAACCAGACCCACTCCCTGCCGTCAGATAGACAGATCATTCAGTAGAGAGAACATTTCATGACTCTTTTTTTTTTTTAAGATTTTATTTATTTGCGAGAGAGAGAATGAGAGACAGAGAGCATGAGAGGGAGGAGGGTCAGAAGGAGAAACAGACTCCCTGCCGAGCAGGGAGCCCGATGCGGGACTCGATCCCGGGACTCTAGGATCATGACCTGAGCCGAAGGAAGTCGCTTAACCAACTGAGCCACCCAGGCGCCCCATTTCATGACTCTTTAGACTCCAGTGTGGATTATGAAAGCTCTCAGAAGACCACAGCAGGGGGCAAGTACTGATGTAGACAAGTACTGACATAGGAATGAAAATCAAGTTGACCAGATGATCCAGACATTTAAATGAGAATTTCCCAATTAACTTTCTAATTCTCTGAGTACATTTCAGTATTCCAATAATTGTACAACAGTTGATGTTCTATTAAATAAAAAGAAGAAATAATACATATTAGATTTAAAGACGCAAAGTCTTTCCCATGTTTTAAAATACTGTGTGTAGGTGATTAGAATTTGGCATGGTTCCTACCTTAGTCACTTTCTCTAGAAACCTAATCCAGTTAGAAACATTTTGTAAAAAATAATTTACTATCCAGAAAGTATTCCTGTTTCCAAGATAAGAAAGCCTGTTCTGCCATCCCAGCAGGCAAGGATTGTTTAAGTTACTAGATAACAAAGTTGTTATTGATTCTATTATTTTTACTCTTCCTGATTCCCTGCAGTCCGAAGGGAGTTTGTCAGACCAAGAATGATTTTATAAAAAGGAGTCGTTATTTTTGTTGTTAACTAGCTTCATTGTGACAGATGGGATCCTAGTGTTTTCTCACTGCCCTTTACTCAGGAGCTAGGAGCATAGAAAGCAAATAACCAAGAAACCAACACACTCATAGTAATCTGGATTTCTCAGCGCTGAGCCAGAGCACTTGGAAATCAAATATTGTCCTCCTCCTGAATGCCCCTTTTAGCCCGTTGTTGTTAACCAGTTTAACATTCCCTTATCACATGCTCATGTGGGCAGAATTAAATGGAATTAGCCACAAATTATATAAAATTCATTTACCTTTAAAGGAAGCTATTTGGTCATGTTCAGTGTAGAGAGAATATGGCATTAAGACACAAGTTATAATGGTACTGCCTAGAGATGAATCAATTTGCTTTGGTTTTATTGCCTCCCTTTATTTGCCCTTACATGTTAGCTACTGTGGCTGGAAAAGCTCAGCTCAACTTTGCTGAGCCCACAGTGGAGCCACATACATTAACATCCCAAGGAGAGTCCCACTGTTTCCAAAGAGCTCAGTGGGAGAGGCACAATAATAAAGTAAGATCTTGCTGAACCTTTCTAAATCTTCAGTCACGTAAAGCAAAAATGGATGTGTAAGACAGAAAGGAAAACGTGAAAATGTTCAGGATTTATATGTGGTTTGCCCATGTAGAAATTCAAATAACATGCTTTTCTGCACGGACTTGGGCATTTTTCCATATGTTGCCTCTATTTAAACCTCACAACAATCTTATGACATAGAGAGGTGTATTTTTATTTCAACGTCCATGCTTAAAGAATGTTTGTTCTTTGAGAGCATCTATGAGTCTCCATATATCAAATAAATTATAGCTCGAGTGAATTCACTTTCCTGTTGTTCTTAATTCATAGCGTGCTTAAGAATGACCTTTGGTGTGTTGAAAATGCAGATTCTCAAGTCCCACCACATCCCACATATGGTTATTCAGTAGGTCGGAGAGAGTAGGCTACTTGCATTCTGTAAGCATCCCAGTGATTTTAATACATATGGTTCATGAATCACACTTCCAGAAACACTACCCTATGAATCTCTGTTATTTCATCGGTTAGTAGAAATCTGTACCTTTGTGGGATTTGCTTAAAGGTAAATGTGTTACAATGTGTGACTGGAGAAAATACACAAAATAAGTTTATTCAAATACAGCTTCTCTCTGCACAACAATACCCTGATAAGACATATCTACCATAGGAAGAATTACTAACAGGAAAATTCAATGAATTTGAGACCACAGTCAAACAATCTGCCTATACTTTCACTACTGCAGGAGAGGGAATGATTGTACCCTAGGTAGAGCTGACTCCCCCACTTTAATCCACACAGATATCTCATTTTAACACTTTTCTATGGGTCTTAGATTCAGGGGACATGCAGAGGAATCACTTTGACAGGGGTGTTTCTGGATCCTTCCAAAGAAGACCAGGGTTGCACACGACCACCTTCCTTATCTGGAGAAAGCAGGAATGGAGCAGGATTCCAGGACTGCTCTGACCCGGACACTAGAACTGCTCCCTTCCTTCCCAAGCCATTTTAGGGTTTCCTCTGAGTTTATGATAATAGTTTCATCTCCAACCTGGAAATGGAAGAACCATGGAAAATACAGTGGGGGAGTGGCCTCTGGCTATAAAGACACCGCTTTGATGCCGGATTCCACATCTCCTGGGATAGGAACAGCATATTTAGCTGTGGTTAGTTCGCCCCCTTCAAGTCTTCTGTTCAGGACTTTCCTGGATGTAAAGATGAAGCCCCTGCATCTCCCTCACACCTGTTTCTCTCTCTCTGCGGTGTGCGGAGGGCTGGCAGGAACAAGTGCCATCCAGTGCTCCCCACCTCCTCTACCCACTTAAAGCACAGCCCCACTTTGGGGCCCATTCCCTTAAAAGACAGTGTTTCTAGGTCTACCTGCCTGGAAATGTCCTTAAACATGGACTTGTGGTAACAGCTCTGCCATTCTTTTGGATGCAATAATGATCAATAGTTAAATACTTACAGATGCATTATAAGCAATGCTAGGGGGAAAAAAGGAAGAGTTGACCATTCGTTCAGTGCCCGTGAAGAGCCAGGAATGTTAGACATTTTGTCTAATTGAATTCTCACACAAATAATTTTTAAAAATATTTCTTCATTGTCTACACATAGCAAGACAGTATAGGGTCACATCTAAAGCCAGACCTCCTCAGCTTGGATTTAGGCTGTGTGATTCTGGTTAAGTTACTTAACATCTTTGTGCCTCAGTGTACTGCAGAGCAAAAGAAGAATAATAGTACCTACCTCGTGGGATTTTAGTGAGGATTAACAAATGTGAAATATTTGAAACAGTGCCTGGCTGCCTATGTTTGCTATTATTATTACTATCTACAATGGGTGTACTTTATGGGCAGTACTATTGTTTCCATTTTACAAATAAGGACCGAGAGGCTTAGTGGGATTATATAACTTACCAGGGACACACAGCTTGTGTGGGGCAGGAGCAGATTTGGAAGATGGGTATATACAGCTCTCAAGAGTTTTCCAGGGTACACCAAAGCCAGAAAACATTTCTTCTACTGAGTTTCTGCCACTCAAAGAGATTACAGACATGCACATATACAGGGCTATACAGCTATTTAATCAATAAATATTACTGAAAATATTTGGTCTGCCAACTAATAAGCCATTTGAAATGCGGGATGGTTTAGGAAGACGGCTGGAATGGCCAGGAAAGGTGGGTCAAGCCTCCTTTGGGTTCCTGGAGGTAAGGAAAGGTTCCCAGGAGAAAAAGGATTCATCACAGGAAAGAGTGATGGGAGGGGGGTGGAGGGCAAAAAAAAAAAGGCGGGGGGGAATTTCAATGGAAGCAAGAAGCTGGTTATCCAGGATGAAGAAGGGAAAGGGATGGCCAGGGCTGGGGTTTCAGGAGACTGCACATTTGGATGATAGGGCAGAGATGGGAACCTGGGGAAAGCAAGCCAAAGGGATGGGAACTACAAGAGCAGGCCATGGGGATCCTGGGGGAAGAGCAAGCAGGGGGCCTTAGACGCTTTGGAATGCCAACTTCCTTTCATACTTTTCCTTTCAGCTGCAAAGTAAACTAAGGACCTCGGAAGGATTAACTAAAAACAGGAGGAAAGGGATAGTGTCTGCCAGTTCTATTCCTGGGAGAAAGCACTGAGCAGTGTGCGCAACTGGGCAGCACACAGTCCTGGGGTACACAAAGTCTGACCTATCGCCCCTTCTACTCCTCTCTCATGCTAAAGAGAGCCAGTGAGGTAGAGGACAACTGTCCAATTAACTTCCATTTCTAGGCTGCATCTATCTATACAGTGGGGGGTGGTGCTGAATTTTCCAGAAAATAATTTCAACTCTCCACTTTTGCTGGCTTGCCCCCATGAATGTGCGGAAAGCCTTTGATTCAAAGTCTGAAGTTTTTTCTGAACAAGTTACCCTTGGCCCTCTCAGACCTAGGTACCAGACTCTAAGGAAATCCTGGAGTCGAAGGAGGGGAGAAGGATTCGCCCTGGGGGAATAAAAACCAGCATAAGTGCCCACTGAAGAAAAGGCTCCTGTACAAAAATTCAAAGTAAATTACGGAAAGAGTATTCTCATTACATACAGCACATTGTTTGCTTTAGCGTTTAACTTTTTATTTTTAACAGCAAGTTAATTATAAAAACAAAGATGGTCTAATAAATTAAATTCCACACAAATTCATTATAAACACATCTTTGGAGTTAAGTGAGGTTCATCTATTATTTTTTCCCCCTTAGTAGTGGAATACAGTGGCTTAACAATTCTTATCACTAAATCAAATTCAGCCCTTGGCATGCTTGGAAGACTCAGCTACTGACCAAGAACAAGGTCACCTCTGCTCTTGGGGGCACAAACTGTGTCTCCAGAAGGGAAAGGGAGAAGAGGGCAAGCGAGGACCTCCAGTATCTGCGAGGGCTATCAGGACGTCCTGCTAATAAACGACTTTTTCACTG